>NC_070636.1:3478104-3718930 GCF_947347685.1 Pleuronectes platessa | reverse complement strand
TCTTTCTTCCATCCATGCATTGGTTTTATTTCATTTTTCACTTCCTGAGACCCCTGTGGCTCAGATTCCTGCTTCACTTTCAATACCGCCAACATTTAATCCCCAAATTAGATTCTTCTCACATCCTTAGAAATTAATTTGAGAATCTCCAAAGTATCAGAAAATGAGTATTTAACCAATTCAACAGCAGCCTCTCTTTCCAGAGACAGTATTTGATCAGACCACAGAGCGAGCTGTTAGTTTTCACAAAGAGTTTTTCTAAAGAAAGTGAAAAACCTGAAATTTAAACTTGGATAAATAAAACTAAAACAATCCATACGTGCAGATTCAACCTCGTCCATTCTTCTCCGCTGCAGCCAGCAACAAACCTGCAGCACATTTATTCAAACTCTCTATAAAGACCCATTATTCTGCCTATGTGCATTTTAAATCGTGCATTTCAACTAGGAGCCTCCAGCTCACACCGAGCAAAGCAGGGGACTCAGCTGAAGTGATCATGAAGAAACAAGAAGCCTTTGCTGTGTTTCAACTGCAGCTCCATGAATATTCAACTGCTCCTAGGAAGTTAATTCTGGATTTGCATAGGTGACCCTCTGCAGCCAGGACTTATTCGGTGGAAGGAATAAATCAGAGGCATGAAAAACAAAGTTAGAATACGTTGAGGTGACCCGGCTCCCAAAGAAAATCTATAACGCCTTTAAAACATCTGCACAGAGCAACGTCCCAGAGGCCTGAGCAGAGCTGAGGAGGCTGAACATGCTCATCTCACTCCTGCTCTCAGGGAAGAAGGATTCAAAACACACAGAATGAGCTCATGCAGCCCCACCTAACTCCAGTATACTGTGTGTGTGTGAGAGTGTGTGTGTGTGTGTGAGGCGTCCACACAGCTGGGCCCACCGCCTCAACATCAGGATTTAGGAATGTGCCAAGTTTTTCCCCTCATCAGAAAAACAAGCATAAAGAAGGCAGAGCCGGGGAAGGCAGATCAATAGATGGAAGGAGGCAGCTGTTATCTGTTATTTCATTAACCGGCGATGGAATAATGTTTAAATGAAACATGCCAAGTTTAATCGGTTGTTCTGTGTGTGTATAGTTTATATTTAAAATGCCCCATGTGCTTTTAATTTCCCTGTGGCTACACTTACCCTGACCTCCTCCATAGAGAATACATACACGTTGCAAGTAGAGCTGATATGGATTTTTCCCAGCCACGATATCTGGATACTTATATATGGGTCAGGAAATGTCAAATAATATGAATAATAATTGGAAACGTTTCCTAAGATGACGTCAGGACAGAGGAATGTAATGCAGGTTTGATATTTGACAGTTTATCTATAAACTTCATCATAAATAACCATAAATCAGAAAAAAACTGAAATAAAACTAAATATAAAGAGGATGAATATAGATTTACGTAAATCTTTTATGCATTGTTCATTCTGTTGAATGAAAGATTTGATCCACCGATACTGAAATGTCTGTGAGAGGATCATATGTTTTTTATTGGCCAATCAAACACATGAGTTTAGTCTGTTTAATAAAAGTACGTGGATTACAATGAAGTTAAGTTTCATGCATCTGTTATAAACGATTAACAAGCTAAAGTTTTGATTTGCCAGGTTGTAAAAATAAATAAGAACCATGACGAGAGAGCAGGTGGTTTTCATTCAGGCTCTTTTGATATTTCTGGGTTTATATGTCCATTAATCGTTGAATGAGTTCTTCTGGTTAAATGAATTAAATTAAATAATGAAAAAGAAAAATGAGGAAATGAAGCCAAGAAATAGAGGGAAAGAAAACTCAAAGTATGTGGCCAGCAGTAAAAGGGAACAAGTTGTAAATATAAGAGTAAGTGATGCAGAACAAAAGATGAATATCAGCTTCATCAAAGGATAATTGGATTATTTTATATCCTCTGTCAAATGGAGGTGATTTGTTCGCACCTCAGAAGAAAACTGACATCCACGGTTTATTGGAACCAAATTGCTGAACTGCTGAAAACATGTCGAGCTCACTGTCTGTCACGAGTTCTCATCGGGACTCACAACGATGCAAACCCAGCACGAGAAGCAGAAATGAAATCTGTAATCCTCAGTTACGATGATGCAACAGTGAAAATCAGAAAGTGTAACGAGCTGCAGGCGGAGATCTGTCCTGTGTGTCTGCTGCCGCTCTGGAGCTCTGGAGCTCTGGAGTTCTGGAGCTCTGCCCTGGAGGTTGATCTCATTACACATGTAAGCCGTCTATTCTCTCTGCTCCATCCCCACGCGGAGGGACCACAGAGATCTGCCCTGCATCCAGCTCGTTGCATTCAGAAGCAGAAGGTCACGGGGGGTCAGACCCACATCTGGCTCCGGGGCTGGGTAGATAGTTGTCTTTATTCGTACGGACGGGCCTGTGATGCCTCAGAGTGTGGGGGGGGGGTGCAGACAGAGGGAGGATGGAAGCACACAGCGGTGGTGGAGAGGTGGTGGAGAGGTGTTGGTGCTGGCAGCCCGGTTGGGAAACACTGTGAAGGGGCCTTTGCATTTGTTCAACATCTGGATCAGGAGAGGGTAACTGGCTCGGTGACCTGCAGATCAGTGGGTGCAGACAGGAAACGACTTTCCAGCAGTGAACAGTCCCTCTCCCGAGACTCATGGAAACACAAAGTGTCTCATTCCCATGTGGGCCCGGTGGGGGGGGGGAGTGGAGACTTTCCAAAGTTAAATATATTGAGTGGGAACCAAGACTCAAGAGCTTGTCAGCACTAAATCCTGATTCAGCTAAAATCATGAAATGGACTTTTCTTTTGTTTTAGTTTAGAAAAAAATGTATTGCAGATATTGGGTCACAGTAGTTACAGTTAATCTCTTGAGGGGATGTGTTTGTGTGTTTGTGTGTGTGTGTGTGTGTGTGTGTGTGTGTGTGTGCGCACAGTTATAAAGAGAGTGTGGAGGAGAATGAATGTTTTGTAAAGTCCTCAAAGTGAATGATCTTTTTGAAACAGATCAAATTCATCTCCAGGGGTTTTCAAGCAAAAAACACACAGACTGAACCTTTGTACCTTGTGTGTGTGTGTGTGTGTGTGTGTGTGTGTGTGTGTGTATGTGTGTATGTGTGTGTGTTCTGCAGACACTCCCAAAGACCATCATCAGCCTTTTAGTTCCGCTGAGGATCACTGCTGGCATTTCAGACAACTGTGCCAAAACGTTGGATCCAGAAAAACAAACCGAGGCACACACAGAAATAACAGCACGCACGCACACACAGACACACACACGCACACACACACACACACACACACACACACGCACACACACACACACACACACACACACTGCAGTCATGTGATTGGCTGATTGGATAATAAATAATAAATAAACATCCTCAGATATTCCTCTGACCCACTGACCTATTTAGTGAAGCACCTTTTACTCTGTTTTCCTCACAGCTCTGATTTGTATTTGCTTCGGTAGCTGTCTAAAGGAAGGGGGGGGGGGGGGTTGACCTCTGGAGGTCACGGTGGTCCAGTGGATGGTGACACTTCAGTACCAGGAGCAGTGAGAAGCTTTGAGGTTGAAGGTGTTGAACTGTGAGGGTCGTGTGCTGAGAGCCAGCGACTTCCATTCATTGTGCACTAACCCTAATCTAACAAGAAGGTTGGTGGTTCAAAACCCGGCTCTGGGCAAGATACCCAATGCCGACGTGGTAACAATACCAGGACTCACACTTAATCCTGCACACACACACACACACACACACACCAAGGCAAAGACACACAAAGATGCGTATGTTGCAATATGCTTTGACATGTTTTCACACCTTCCAAAATAACAAGAAGAAAAAACACAACGTTCGTCATATAAAGGAACACACACACACACACACACACACACACACACACACAAACACACACACACACACACTGTAAGCCTGTATGGAATTCCTCTGTGATAACAGTGGAGGATCTTGGCTATAACCAGTGATCATCGTGCTCTGTGAAGCACAAGTCCAGTCTTGTGTGTGTCTGTTTGCTGTGTATGTGTGTGTGTGTGTGTGTGTGTGTGTGTGTGTGTGTGTGTTATGCAAACACAGAGCAGACATGTATCTGAGCTTCTGCCGGCTCACGCAGGTTTTCCCAAGCTGCTTCACTGCAGACCAGTGTTATAGTGAGTCAACCTTGGGTAACGTTAGGTCTGTTCACATCAGGCTGATCCAGGATCAGAGTCGTTCTCCCTCTAACAGAGTGTGAAGCTACCTATTGACTTGAGTGTGTGTGTGGGGGACACACACACACACACACCCAGGACATGTTGCCAGAGTATCACAGTCCTGACACATGACAGAGAAATGATGCTCACATCCATAGAGCCTCCAGCTAAGACATTTCTGGAGGAGGAAGTGGAGACATGTCTTTATGTACCGGCTGTGAATGAATGCGTCTTTGTCTCTACATGTCAGGCGCGTGATTCGCTGGCGTCCTGTCCAGGATGTACCTCGCCTCTCGCCCCAGATGTCAGCTGATTGGCTGACATCACCTCTGACTCATCTATGATAAATGTGATCCCTGTGTGTTCAGTGTTAATAACTAGAGAGGTATCGATGTAGAGGAGACGTAGCAGCACGCAGCTACCAGCTCACATCTTTAAGCTCACAAGTTCTCGTCATGTCGGACTTTAGCTCTTTGCCAGGAGACTTCGGTTGGGCCAACGTGGTCTACGTGGTCTACGTGGTCTACGAGGGACGAGGGTCTTCATCCTCCAAACAACATGGCCCCTGAATTGAGACCCAGCTGTTGTGTCTATCCTCTTCTACCTTCAACCAGTTACCAGGAAATCAAACTGTAAAATTACACCAAACACAAAACAGCCCCATTAACTTCCCAGTGCTCCTCATCATCAGCTGTTGTTGCTTTTCACATTGAGTTGCCATCACAACCCGTGAGTGTAACCGTTCTCTTACTCCTCCGGTGAAGTGCAGATACAGATTCTCTTTTTTTCCCAAACAGTGACGTGCGATGGAACAACACATGGTTTGTGGTTGGTGCTCAGCAGACGGGCGGAGCTGCAGGATGCGGAGGCTTCAGAGCAGGAGAGTACACGGAACCTGATCTGCACTTACTGTGGAGCCGGGCCACTCACCTGAGCTGAACCGGGCACCAGCAAATATTTGCAAAAATACAAAACAGTTTGTTCAGGGTGATTAAGAGAAAGTAGGTCGGGGTTGTGTGTCCGTGTAGCAGAGGACTGACGGAGGTGCCACCACCTCCACCGCTGCCTGGGAACCACTGAAGGTCGGGTCATAATAAAACACGTGGAACTGGGAATAAAGACAAGAGCCACAGTGTTGACACACACAGGTTTGCACAGTTACCCTTATTAGGGCATTGCAGTGACTTCCATTCACTATGAACAGCTTAACCAAAACCTAATCACTGACCATGACTCATTTATCTCTAGCTTTGACACAATTGACATTAGTTTAAGTTATTTTAGGGAATTTTTGCAATTTATTGACGGGATTGTGGCTTGACAACGTGGAGAGAGATGCACGGGAGACAACAGGCAGCGAAAAGGCAGAGCCGGGATCGAACCTGTGACGACTGCAGGACGACTCACGTTTCTGTGGCGCCTGCACGTCCTGGTGAGCTGGGAGGCACCGAAATGACAGATTTTTTTTTATTTTTATTTGCCTTTATTTAACCAGGTCGGTCCCGTTGAGATACAATTACCTCTTGTCCAAGGGAAGCCTGGCCAAGACAGCAGCATACAAAAAATGTCAACAGTCACAAGACACACAAAAATCACATAACACAGATCAAATAAGATAAGTTCCCTGTTCCCTTAAGATAAGGCAACAGGACTAAAGCTCCGGATTCCCACCAAAACAAGAACAAGTGCGGTATGAAGCCGCTCCAATTTCTCTCACACGAGTCTTCAAAGTGTCAAGGTTTATGAGCTCCTTTAACTTAAGAGTTTTTTGCAGTGCATTCCAAGCAGCAGGTGCAGCGAACTTAAAACAGTGCTTACCAAATTCAGTGTTTACTTTGGGCATAACTAATAAATAAAGCTCATTTGAACGTAAGCAGTAATTGCTCTGGGATTTAAAGATGTACTTACATAAGTAGTGGGGGAGCAGACCCAAGATAGCTTTATAAATAAAAATATGCCAATGTATAAGGCGGCGTGCTGCCAGAGATGGCCACTCAACTCGAGCAAGTAAGATGCAGCGGTGAGTGAGGGCTTTACAACCAGTGACAAACCTTAAGGCACCATGATATACAGTGTCTAGAGAGCGCAGACAGTTAGCTGGGGCATTCATATACAAGAGATCACTGTAATCAAGTACAGGGAGGAAAGTGGTAGCAATCAACTTTTTTCTGGTAAAAAAAGAAAAACAAGATTTGTGACGGAAGAAGAATCCCAGTTTCACTCTTAATATTTTTACCAGATTTTCTACATGTGGTTTAAAAGAAAGTCGATCATCAATTAAAATGCCGAGATACTTGTAACAGTTCACAAGTTCAATTTCATACCCTTGCAATGACAAAATGCTGGGTGGAGACACAGGCACTTTTCTGCCATTGGAAAATATCAACAGTTTGGTTTTGGCGGCATTCAAGACAAGTCTTAGTTCAATGAGCTGATTTTCCACAAGGTTAAAAGCAATTTGTAAGTTGCCAAGGGCTTCGGCAAGAGTGGTGCCACAACAGTATATAACTGTGTCATCAGCATAAAAATGAAATTTGGCATTTGGGACGGTACTGCCCAATGTAGTTGGATAGTCTCATTAGGAGCAGAATGTGGTCCCCATGAGGTCTACTGGTGTGTTTATGCTGGGAAAGGTCTCAAAGAGGTAACAAAAAAATAAACAATTGCACACACAATATATTTATTTGGGAGCAGGAGTCAGAGTCTGGGAGCAGGAGTCGGAGTCTGGGAGCAGGAGTCGGAGTGTGGGAGCAGGAGTGAGGGTCTGGGAGCAGGAGTGAGAGTGTGGGAGCAGGAGTCAGAGTCTGGGAGAAGGAGTCGGAGTCTGGGAGCAGGAGTCGGAGTCTGGGAGCAGGAGTCAGAGTCTGGGAGCAGGAGTCAGAGTCCGGGAGCAGGAGTGAGAGTCTGGGAGCAGGAGTCGGAGTCTGGGAGCAGGAGTCAGAGTCTGGGAGCAGGAGTCGGAGTCTGGGAGCAGGAGTCGGAGTCTGGGAGCAGGAGTCGGAGTCTGGGAGCAGGAGTCAGAGTCTGGGAGCAGGAGTCGGAGTCTGGGAGCAGGAGTGAGGGTCTGGGAGCAGGAGTGAGAGTGTGGGAGCAGGAGTCAGAGTCTGGGAGAAGGAGTCGGAGTCTGGGAGCAGGAGTCGGAGTCTGGGAGCAGGAGTCAGAGTCTGGGAGCAGGAGTCAGAGTCCGGGAGCAGGAGTGAGAGTCTGGGAGCAGGAGTCGGAGTCTGGGAGCAGGAGTCAGAGTCTGGGAGCAGGAGTCGGAGTCTGGGAGCAGGAGTCGGAGTCTGGGAGCAGGAGTGAGAGTCTGGGAGCAGGAGTCAGAGTCTGGGAGCAGGAGTCAGAGTGTGGGAGCAGGAGTCAGAGTCCGGGAGCAGGAGTGAGAGTCTGGGAGCAGGAGTCAGAGTCCGGGAGCAGGAGTCAGAGTGTGGGAGCAGGAGTCAGTGTCTGGGAGCAGGAGTCAGAGTGTGGGAGCAGGAGTCAGAGTCTGGGAGCAGGAGTGAGAGTCTGGGAGCAGGAGTCAGAGTCTGGGAGCAGGAGTCAGAGTGTGGGAGCAGGAGTCAGAGTCCGGGAGCAGGAGTGAGAGTCTGGGAGCAGGAGTCAGAGTCCGGGAGCAGGAGTCAGAGTGTGGGAGCAGGAGTCAGTGTCTGGGAGCAGGAGTCAGAGTGTGGGAGCAGGAGTCAGAGTGTGGGAGCAGGAGTCGGAGTCTGGGAGCAGGAGTCAGAGTGTAGGAGCAGGAGTGAGAGTCTGGGAGCAGGAGTTAAAGTCTAGGAACAGGAGTCTGGGAGCAGGAGTGAGAGTGTTGGTGCAGGAGTCAGACATTCAGCACAGAGGTGATTTTAACACCATCTGCAGGTGGAGCGGAGCTGTGGGAATTAAAGTCCCACTGATACAAAACCTCGACCAATCAGTTTCTCAGCTGTCAATCAGTACGTGTGACTCCAAACGACTTGTGCAATGAATCTGCCTCAAATGACAGAAACCATCTCATCTCACTGAACGTGTTCTTTTTAGTTTGGTACACGTCCCAGTCATTAACATGGAGAAGGCAGGGTTTATGACCAATACTGCAGCTCGCCAACAGGAGGCGATCAAGACCATTTGGCTTCAGTTTCATCTTTATTTACAGTCTATGGATCGAAATCTGGTGAGGATCAATATTAGGTCGAGGCAGGATAAAACGAAACAGAGAAATCTGAGTTATCATCTTCATCTTCATCTTCATCATCAGCTCAATATTTACACAATATACTTTATCCATAAAAACCAAGGAGGGATTTCTTCCGTGCCAACGTAAAGTCGAAGCGAGCCGGGTGAGACTGGGCAAACTGTTGCTGGAGCAGCTTTTCCATTTGCACACTGGTGCACCGTTCCAAGACATGACAGCATCCCAACACACACACACACACAGACACACACACACAGACACACACGCACAAAGACAGAGCTACAATAATTTGGAGCATGATGAATTATTCAGCGTCTCTCTCCGCCTCCTGGACACTTCTCTTTTTCAAAGTAGCAGAGGATCCGGTGTTTTCTCATTCTTCTGTCAGCCGAACATGTTCTGCTGCTTGGATCTGACTTCACAGGCTCGATCCCGGCTCCAGGCCCAGACACCGGAGTCATGGGGAACCATCGGAGGCACCAGTGAAGAGAGCAACTGGCAGAGTCACAGACTGGCAGAGTGTGTGTGTGTGTGTGTGTGTGTGTGTGTGTGTGTGTGTCTGACTAACTGCGTTGCTGAGCACTCAGCTGTTGTGATTCTGTTACTCCAGCTGGCTCTGCTCAGTGCAGGAAGTCCATTAGCGGGACCAGTAACAGTGAGGCTATTCTCCGGAGCCTCGGCCCCCAGAACCAGGGGCCCTGTCCGGGGTCAGGACTCCCAGATGAGACGGGGGAAGTTGGACGATGCACGAAGAGATAAGAAGCGAACAGGAAGTGGAATTTATCTTAAAAGTCACATTTACTGCAAATCAATATTTTGTTTAATCAGTGGAGAAACCGTTATGAGCAGCAACAACTAGAGGTCAGTTCCTATAGTCCTGATCTCAAAGGTAAGTTTTAACACTGGCAGTAAAACGTGTTTACTTTTAATTCATTACTTAAGTTTATTTGGTGGATTAATATGCAAGATTACATGGGTCCAAGACTTTATTTTATTGCTTTATTCTATTGCTTTTATTGTTATTATATCGCTTCCAACCTTCTTTTTATCCATTGTCTTGCATTACCTTGTTTAAATTTGCACCTGTGATCTGTTTTTATGTCTGTGAGACACTTTGTAAACCTGTTTTTAAAAAATGATAAAGTTCATCATGGTGTTGTGGCTGATAAAAGTGTTGTCGTCCATGACACTTTGTGAATCAGTGACGAATGACCCTGGATCAGATCTGGATCAGGGCCCGGATCCAGATCCAGTGAATTTGAATGTGGTTTCATCAGGGGACTGTTGAACCTTGGCAGAGGTGCAGCTCTTGTTTATAATCGTGAATGATTTATGAGGTATTTGCAATTTGTATTTGGTCTATTGATCTGGAACTGCAAAGTCAATAGTAACAGAAAAAGTAAAAATAGAAATACTAAGTGACTTTACTAATTATTTAGATACTATTCTCCATAAGATAAATAATTGATGGAAAATGCTCTCATATTTATTTCATAACTTGATTTGTTTGCAATTAAACATTTAATTTGTGTGGGCTGTCATTAAGGTTCTTTCTTGTTGAAGCTGCTTCATGGAGACGTGAGCAGTAACGAGATGTTTTCAGTTCCTCAGTGAGACGCAGCTGCAGAGACTCTGTGGTGTCACCAGTTAAACAGGAGTCGAGTGGAAACACTGGTTTATTACTGGTTCAAGCCACAGGCCCACAGACCTCCTGCTTCCAGTCAAATCACCTCCGTGGAAAGAACGTCACGATCACTCGCTGGTGTCTTCAGACAGTGACCTCACAGGAAGTTCAATGGTTCACAAATAAACCACAATGTCTGGAACAGTCTGAGCAGAGAACGTGTGCAGACCTTTTAGAAGGGGGGGGGGGGGGGGTATTTAACAGAGCAGGAGACGCCAAACAACGTAAACATTTGAATAAGTTCAACAACTAGCCAATAACACGCAGCCGTCGAACTCTTTCCCTCCGTCGAGGAGATTTTGTTTTCACCCGAGTTTGTTTGTTTATCAGCAAGATGACAACAAAACAAGTCAACGGATTTCAACGAAATTTTTGTGTAGAAGAACCAGTTAAATGTTTGAGGTGGATCCAGGAATTTCCTTTAACAAGATTCTTTCCAACATTTCCACAGTTTTCCCAGATAATGATTCATGGAGCTTTGGTGAAGCTTGAATGAATTAAACTGTCGGTGGAGGTTTGTGCTCTGATTGGTTTGTTTGTTTGTTTGTTTGTCAGCAGGATTACACAAAAGCGTATTTCCATGAACCTTATTGGAAGGTCGGGACATTGGTCAAGAAAGAACCAATAAATCTTCGTGAGGATCTGAACAAAGAATCTGGGAAATGTTTTATGGCTTTCTTTAATATTTGACATTTTGTGCCCTTATTTATAGATTTTGATGCATTTAAAAAACCTTGAAGTTGCAATTGAGTTTGGAACCAAAATCAATTCAAGCTAATTTAAATGAAGTTTGCATCTCTTCTCTTGATGAACTGGAGTCCTGCTTCTGGAGCGACCTCCCACGTGGAGAGTTAACAGACACTTTATTACAATATTGCCAATTTAAAAGCACAGATCAATCACACCTTCAGGCATTCACATCACTTCCAGTTCTTATCGCGCGGATACGTGATTCCACAATAAATAAACCAAACATCCGTCCACTGTTAAAGTGCTGTGACCCATCTGAGAGAGAGACTACGTAACGCACGGTGGCTCATGCTAACTCATTCAAATAAACTTTAGCTAGATGTTGCTTCGCTCTCTCACTGGATGACCGATCTCTGATATCGGGCTGTAACTTATGATCATTGTTGATATATCAGCTGCTAAATATTGATTAATAGTTCACTTTCTAATATATTTTCTTGTGAATGAACAGTTGAAAACCTTCACTCTACTCTCACCGATAACAGAGAAAGGAAGCAGCTAACCAGCAAATCAATACTATCCTGTAGTTACGACTGGTGGGTGCTGTTAAATGTACGTAGTCTCACTTTAGATTATAATTCTTCTTCATAAACTTCTGATGTGACTGAGAAAGAAACAGAAACCAAAGCGTTAAAAGCGTGGATGTCGTCGTCGTCACTTCACAAAGACGGCAAAAGAAGAAACAAAACATAAATATGAATAATGTTAGTTGGAGAAGTCGCCTCAAACTTTTCAATCAAACAGAACAAGAAGGTGAAACACAGTGTGAGGCGACTGCAGTACCAGCACATGCTCAAAGAAAAGACACCTGACCTCATTGTAAGAACAATCTTCAGTCACACAAGGCATTGAGCAGTTCAGGGTGGATATGGCATAAGAAGCAGTGTTCGAGGCCCACACGGTGTTACAGGAGGGGAGAGAGACACAGGAAGAGATGGAGAGAGAGAGAATAGAACTTCCCATCGAGAACAGATCCCTCCTCGCGTTACAGGGACATGTTTTCCAAAATGTCAGAGTCCACCTCCCTCCCTCTCTTCGTGTCTCTCCTCCGGCCGAGCGACCTGGGACATTCCTCCTGTTACTTCATGCAAAGAGTCAGAAAGCTGCGGCCTTTTGCTTTCAGAGGGGAGCTCTGATTCCACCCGGAGGGGGGGGGGGGGGGGGAGTCGAGCGCCTCCACAACAGCGGTGTCCAAGGTTAACTTCCAAAATAAAAAAAAAAGTCTGCACTCGCAAGTCCCACAAGATGCTTTGGATTCAGAGCACCTTCCAGCCTCTCTGGTGTTTCTCTTCTTCACGGGCGTCCGAGGAGTGACTCCCCGAGCAGGAAGGAGGAGGATCATGATGGAGCGTCCCAGGGAGCAGAGGCTGTCACTGCTCGGTGGGACACAGCGTGCGGTCTTTGCAGCAGAAGTAATGAACCACCACGCCGTTGGGATACCTGGCGAACGCACTGAAACGGAGGAGGAGGTTTCACTGGGATTATTACTCAGGGCATCGCAGAGCAGGAACAAGGGTGAATGTGAATGTGAGAGAGGACAGTGGAAATGAACAAGGTGGGAAATTAGCATTACGTTTTCAATCTTTAAGATTTAAAGTTTCTTTGGCCTGTTATCATAAACATGAGGGGTGAAATAAAAAGGGTTGATGCACCAATTTAGTATAATTCTAATTTTAAGTATAAGTAAAGAGACATGGGGCCAAAACTTCAAAGATAGAACAAAGTGTATGAATAAAAGCATTAAGAACATTTTGAGACAAATTCGATTCTGACACCGAGTTCCAGTTTTACCTGTTTCCTATTTTCTTTTTGCAAACTCTGCAGGTCTTCTCCTCCGTGATGACGCACTTCACCTGCTGGTGGAAGATCCTCTCCTCCTGCACCTGGAGACAGAAGCAGACAAACAACACGAACCAGGAATTAATAAAGAAAAGTTATTGTGTTTATTCTTTTCTATTAAATAACAGAAGATAGAGTTCAAGGGGACATATTCAGATTGAGTTTTCTCACCCTGAGGAACTCGGCCTGCAGGAGACTCTTCAGCACCTGGTTGCAGCGTTTCCTCTGAGCCCTCTCCTCCAGGACGCTCTCCAGGAAAACCCGGATCTCTCTGATCTGAGTGTTTGCCGGGAGCAGGTTGATGGCCTGGAAACCAAACAGTCAGCTTTTCAAACACTGACGAGCAGACGTCAGGAGTTTATGAGTCACAGTTGCTCTTCCTGTGTGAGGACCAGTGATCTCTATTAGTAAAGGAGCACTTTGGGTCAGATGAGGAGGTTTAGTGGACGGGGAGCAGAGTTGATCAGTTGCCTTCAGGTGTAAAAAACATGTTGGTCAAACATGAATATTTAACATCCTGCAGATATTCACTCAGTTGAGATTTCAAGTTCGTTCTCGACCTTGAAATCAGCTGCTGACAAACTTAAACTCAGTATCTGCTCAGAATGTGACGCTCAGATTTCCCTCACTTTTTAACGGACTCGTGACGTCAGCTTCTCGTCAAGGTTGAAAAATAAACTTTCAGCCTCAGACCTGAAGAAGTCGTTGAGGCAGCCCCGTACTCAGAATACTAATCTGTGTGATGCGTGACTCTAAAGGTCGTGGAGGTCAAACTCCAGGAGAGAGTGGGACGTGTTTAAATAAGTGGATAACAGCACATAGTCAAACGTTCTCTCCCTGAAATCAAACTTATTTAGAGAAGTACAGACCCATTACCCCCCCCCCCCCCCCAAGTTGTTATTCTGACTTTGTGCTTTGAAATAAAAATGCAAAAGGTTAGCAAATGACAAAGTAAAAGATTGTAAAATCCTGTTAACGACACTAGCAACTCAAAAAACTTCCACTCATTGCCTGAAGAGAAATTGTCAGACGTCTGAAACGTGAGGGGGCGGGGTTTCAGAAGCTGATTGACCATCTGATTCGCTCTTTGTTTGAAAAATGCTGACACGATACGTCCCGTCTCGTTTATCGTCTCCTGGCGAGGCAGCGTCTGGGAGGAAGGCCGGGGGGGGGCTTGTGAAAGCAGGGCGCCATCAGAGCCGATGGAGGAGAGCAGTGGATCTGAACACGTGCTCATAAACCTGCAGCGTTCCACCTGAGAGACTCTTAATGTGACGTTTCTGTGGCTGGACCCGGATCAGCGGTGCCATTCTTAACCTCTTTAAAAATCACACATACATTACAGTGCAGTTTGTTATGGAGCGTTTTACAACCTGAATGTAACTGGAGCAGCTCAACTTCAGTATTAAAATATTAACAGAAACATGGGGGGGGGGGGGGGGGGGGGGGGTTTCAAAAGACCACGTCTCTGTGACGCTGTGATAAGATGTGGGAAGAGAAAGAATATACAATCTGCTGACGGGGGGGAACTTTATAAAGAACTCCTCGAGGGAAATCTTTGCTCGACAGCAGTGAGACGATTGTGATATTAAGGTCTGACGAGAAAAATGGGTCATGAGCTAAAACGGCTTTTATTCAATTAACTGCTATTCTCTGTTCTGGGCGCTGATACTCGAAAACAGACACATGAACAGAGTTTCCTCAGAGATGTTCACATGACGACACACAAACACACACATACACATACGCACACCCTCACACATACACATGTCTCTCGAGGGAGATCAGCCCCCTGGTGGAAATCTGGTTTTGGTTCACTGGATCTTTTCCGGCCCAACGCGGCAGCTTGATTTCACCCCACAGTGAAAAACAAACTAAATCCTCTTCAGCTCAGTTGCTGATTTAATTTCACACAAACTGCCGGACGACTCATTTTGTGTGAGCGCGTGTCGTCGTTAATCGTGTTATTTTATCCCTTTTTAATCGAGGCTAAACAGACGAGACACTTTCACGTCCTCAGGAACGATCACATCTGAGTAGAAATAAAAAAGGCATTAGGCTGAATTAGAAAATACTTTTTGCTCTCTGGTTTAATGAGCAATTTCAAGAACCCAATGGAGTTTGTTGCAGGAAATTTAGGTAAATTCATGTCAGAGTTTTTCAGTCCCCTGAAAGTGGAAATGTTACAACTTACTTGATTTAGACACGGAGATAAAAGTAGGATTATTATGAGCAGACCAGTGAAAGTGCTGCTCTGGTGCTGTTTACCTTGCTGGTATTGAGTTTGCTGTGGTGCAGCTCCAGGACCTGCAGGGCAGCCTGGAGATTGGCCTGAGGCCCCGACAGCTCCATCTTGATGGGCCCCAGACAGTGGACATCAGGGGGCGACAGGTACATTCGCAGCAGAGACAGATAAACCTACAGGAGCGGAAACACAACTGTTAACACTCATCGGAGTCCATGGGAGTCAGGATCTGAACAAAGAAAACCAGTAAGAAAATCGGGTGAGAGTGTCGCAATTAATGGAAACAGAGGAAGTAGGAAAATATGATGTCAGACAGAAATGCAATAAATTAAATAACATTTTATAATTCAATTAATTGAAGAAAAGGAGTCAAAATGTTATTTTAAAGAAATTGAAAAAGGGAAATAAGCCTGGATGTCTTATACATGCTGAGTTTATAAAGTCTAATCAGGTTTAATATCAGCAATCAAATATTAAATGTTCAATCACAGATCTAATTTCCTTGTGCCTCTGATTCAAGGCTTCTAAATGATTCATTTGCAGTTTTGGATTCGTCAGGCAACAGTAAACAAAAGTATAAACAGGAGATGTCAGATGTAATATTTGTTTGATGGAAAACAAACCAGAGGAAAGGGGAATGTGCACGTGCCATAAATAATCCATTATATTTGTGTAGCACTTCCAGCAAACACACAAGCACTTAGCTGAGGGCAACAGAGTGTGCAAACTGAAATAAGGTCATAAAAAAAAACACACATCGGAACTGTGATCAAATCCAAGAGAGCAACTCAAACAGTGAAAAACAAATCAAATCAAAAGGGGAAATTACACTTACGTCTTTATTTCCTTCCACTGAACTGTTGTAGTGACTGTGACAGTATCTGCAGAGCACACAGAGGAAGAGCATCAGCAAATAGAAAACACAATGGAGCCGCTCATGTCCCTGATGTTGACTGATGCTCCTGAGGAACCAGGATGTGTCAGCGTGTTTTCAGACAGGAACTACGGACAAATATTATTTTTCCAAATTGAAGAAACGCGTGATACAGGTAAACAGAGAGGAGATGTTTGTATTGGTTGTTGGAAACTTCATCAACACGCCCACTCGCTCCCTTATGGCAAATTTTCCAGACAATCTCCTGCTGCATTTTCACATGTCTCACTCAGACCTTTTATTAGGGATCAACTGACTCGGCCATAGGTTGTTGAAAATCTCTTGACTTCAGGATATTTCTGAAAGCAGCTTTGGTCACATGATTCTTAAAGATCCTTAATCTGCCTGGAAGGTCAAGAACAAGCTCGTGACTAAATAGGGTTCCTACCACTTACTTTAAATTGCTACCTTATGGTTTTGTTTCTCTTTCATAGTCATCATACAATCGCTGCTGATTCCCACAGAGCTTTGCAGGAGTATATGGTGTTTGACCTGCAGACGGACTCACTCTTCAGCCATGTGGGTGTCTTTCAGGACGTGCACGTAGATGAAGAGCGCCTGCTCGTGTTTGCCCATCCGACCCAGAAGCAGAGCTCGCTCCTCCAGCAGACCTTCAGGAGGGAAAACCAGGTCACAAGGTTCACGTTAAAGCCTTCAGCTTGAGACATGTACAACTCCAGTAAAACTTTCCTCTGTAACTGAGAACATATGTACATGAGGTAATGGGAAACTTTCTTTCTTAGGGGCCGGTTCCATAAATCCTGATATTAACAACTAAAGAGTAAATGCCGTTCGTATTATCTTTACACATTTTTCTGAAACAAGATCTCACAGTCAAAAGTCAACTTCTTTAGGAGATAACTCCAACGTCCTTGTTTGTTATTGTCAAGCAAACAGAACTTCTCATCTAAGTGTGAGTTCTCACCATCAAAGGGGAAATCACTGATGAGTCTGGCTGGTTCATAGCTGGTAGAGATATCCAGGAAAGACAGCAGCTTCATCCTGAACTCCCCCAGGCTGCCCTTCTCCTTCCCTGCAGCCACAGCTGGGACCCCTACAACAGAGCACTTTATTTCAGAATCTGGAGCTGAAACAATCGCTCAGTTAACTGGTTAACATCAGAAACACACTCATGGAAGAGGAAAAGCAAACAATCCTGCTTGTGGTTGTCTAGTTCTTTCAGTATTCAATGATTTTGCCACGAGTCTGAATAGTGGCACGATTAAATCCACAAAAAGCCAAAGACACTGAAAACAAGAAGAAAACTGCAAGTGAGCAGACGTGGATGTAAACAAATATTCTAGAAATTGGCTTGGTAAATATTTAATCAGGAAGGAACTACACTCCACACATTAAATAGATCTCAGTGATACACAGAGTATCAGAAACAAGCACTGGATTCAAACACAAGGTTTTGTTTAAGGTTTTTTTTCTGGAGCTGATTTCATCTGCCAAACTGGGGAGAAAAGATCTGTTTGTAAAATGATTTGATTTTGTACTGAAGTAAAAAATTTAAACCACTGAAACTGTAACTTTGTGGCTTTTGGTTTAACCAAAATGTTGGATCAGATATATTGATGAAGATAAAACTTAACGGCGCTCACAGTAGAGTGGACACGTCAGACAAGACCCAACAGTCCCCTCATGAAGCCACATTCAAATCCTGATTCTTTTTTAAAATTGGATCAGCACCAAATTGTACACATTGAATTATTGTCTGAGAAATCAACAATCCAACAATCGGGGGTGAACACATAACCTCCTCGGTGGAGTTAAAACGATGGTGTACGTGATAGAGAGATTATACTGGAAAATAATCTGTACAGTTGCTGCTGACACAGGCTTTAACATTTACCATGTCCAGACCCATTAAGTCTCATCTCATTGTTGAGTTACAATAATCCCAGAGGAACAATATCTCCCGATCACGGGCCGTGTCCTGCAACTTGCTTCATTAAGCAACTTGAAGCAATGACTTGCAGGATTTATCTATTTAATTAGCTGCTTTTACTGTTTAGCAGAGAGTGCAGATTAATGAGCACCTCTGTGTCCTGTTGGTGGAGAGGTCCGTTTTAAAGCCCGGTCCCTGGATGAGCATTTAAACGATACAGAGGGAGATGGATGGACTTCTCAATCGGTCCTGACGGGCTTTCTTTGCAGAGTAATTCAAAGAGACAACTCTTTGGACGGGGAAGCAAAGTGGTTAACTGAACCCATACGCAGGGAAAATGAAATATTCCTTTTGGCATTAATATGATTTGTTTTTAAGGTGGTGGCGAGCTCCTGGGTTACGTGGACATTGGATCTACAATAACACTTCTCATTCAGATTTCCTCCATTTTCTAGCTTTTGTTATCTTTCTCTCAGGTTTGTGTATCAAATGAGTCCAAAAACCTTATTTTAATAATTTTCACAGTTTTTGAAGTGGTTGTATGAGGTACTGTAAAAGTGTTTATTATTCCTAAGAGTGCCGAGAGATACTGTGACCTCACGTAAGCGGTCAGGGTCTCTAGCTCGTACCTTCAGGCAGTGAGTTGAGGTACTCTTTCATGAGGACTTGAACCCTCTCCAGGTAGAGCTGGATCAGCACATTGTGAAACTCCGGGCCTTTCTCGTCCCACACGTAGATGATGTGCTCAAGGTATGGGATGGCGAGCTCCGTGAAGCCCTCTTTCAGGAAGTTAAGCACCTTGTCCCGGGGCAGAGTCTCCACCTCCGTCAGGTCCTCAGTGAAAATCTGAACAGGAAGAGAAGAGAGGATTTAAAACAACATCAGAGCAGGAAGTGGAAATAAAATAAATCCTGGATTTAACCAAACCAAACTATACGTACTAACACACAGAGCAAATAATAATAAAACCATGTTCAACACCCAAATGAGACATTTGTGTTGGGGGTAAATTCTTTGCTTCTCACCTTCAGACCGTCCTCAGGACAGATCTTCAGCACCCAGGGTGAAAACTCAAAGATGAAGCCCAGATTCTCGACTCCTGTGTCACAGGACAAAAGTAAATAAATAAGTTTAACTTCATCGATGAAGCTCAAGAGGAAACGGGTCCAGAAAGTTTTGTCTCATCGTTCACTCAAACTAAAGTTCTCACACACAGCCCCTCCAGATTTCTCTAATTCAAGAAAATGTTCAGCCTTAAGTGGAAATCAAAAACTTAAGTCATTGCCAATAAATAAAAGCTGCAGAATGACATGCAACAGATGCAAAATTGACATTTCATCCAACGCCCACAATCTGAGTGAAAGTATTCTGAGAGGTTTTTCCAGAAAGTTATTGCAACAACATGTAGTAGAGATGACGACTTTTTAAAAACAGCTCAGAGTTGTCTGTTGATCCGTACCCAGTCTCTGGAGGTACTCCACTGTTCGCTCGTGGCCCTTCAGTGGAGAGTTGGCCTTGGTGGATTGGTCGAGCAGCACCTGCAGAGCTGGGAGGGGGGGAACAGGGCGGAGGGGGAGTCAAACACGTGAAAGGGGGGGAACAGGAACAAATGGGAGATCAGTCCGAGTGATGGAAAGCAGCGAGATGTCATCGGCTCGGCGGCGCGCTGCATTACATAATCCCTCCGCCAACAGAAACTGGACGAAGCACAGGCTCCAGTGTTAATTGTCGAGCTGGGAACAGCTGCTTTGAATTGGCACTGGGAGCGCGAGGCAGGCTTCAGCAGCATGACATCATCAACACAAAGTACAGCAGGCATCAACACAAAGTACAGCAGGCCGACTGGAACAGAGCCGCCAGGACTGTACCGCAGAACACTGCCAGGAACCAAACAAGCTCCAGACGGCTCTGATCTACGAGGAGGACGAGCCGGCCGCACGCAGGGAACCTCCACTGAGATCCACCCTGCAGCCTCACGGGGCGGATCCCCCCCCCGCGCCCACGACTCAGCACAGTGACTGGTATCTGTTGAATTGAAACATAACGGAACAATCCCGCTCTCGTGTCTGAACGAGGAGGTAACGAGGGCGAAAGCTGCCACCCACCGATCTCTCATTTAAATACTACACAGCAAATTCAACATCCCATTGGAGAGAGAAATTGGAAGCAGATGTTTCATTGTGTTCTGAAGGGATGTGCCCGGTTGTCACGCTGAGGGCTGCAACACACAAACCACACTCCCACACAAACCACACAATTACAGCTGAACTCCGATATCAGTCATTATCCAGTGATTGACTTCTCTCTGCTGCGCGATGATTCATTTTCTCACTTCAAAAACAATCAAATCAGACAAAATGTGACTGGAAAGTGATTCTCTGACTCGTGTGTTCATTTAGAAAGTTAAATCAAAGGCTCTTGAAAATACAAAGCATTTCCAGGGATGTTTTCTTTTCATCCTTTATTTGTTAGACTTTTTTTTTTTGAGAGAGAGATTTCTTTAATTGAGGAAAAGCTTTATTCACCGAAAATGCTTTTCATATGTTCTGAACTTTATGTGACAAGAAACAGATTTGACTTCTGTTTGCTTTCTGATAAAAACTAATGTAGGTTTGGATGAGAGTTGACATCAGGAGCACAAACCATCTCCAGGGTTCTTGTGTCGTGCATGCAGGCTGAGAGTCACGGCTCACTAGGACGTCTAATGGAACTAATCCATTGTCCACTAAATAAGTTTCACCTACTGTCGAAGGTTCGACATCAGACTTCATTAAAATACTCAAAGATTTCAGTTAACTCATCCTAATGAAAGACTTCGAGGGAAAGTAAATGAAAATAAACTCATCTTACAGTGTACATATACAATATGTCTGAATGGGATTCATACAAGTTCACATAAGGGGTCTTAAAACTTGAAAATGACTGTGGACATCCCCAGAGATCTGTCTTCCACTTGTCACAACTGCAGGAGGAGACCAGACAAGCGGTGTCTTTATTAACAGCGTCTCCCTGTAGATTATACTAGGTGATACATGAACATCTTACCTTTCTGGTGCAGGCCCTTCTTCTCATAAAGGATAATCAGCTCACTGTACTTGTGAGCCTTCTTGAGAACGTACTCGCTCTCCTCGATGTGGCAGTGGTTGTTCTCCAGGCGCAGGAGGGGGGACACCATGGCCACATTGGTCTGGAAGAGAAGGGAGGATCAGAGGAGATTACACAACATGAACGTATATCCATCCAACCCTTAAGAGTTCAGGTAGTGTTTCACACAAAGACGACAAGTCTGAGTCGCTCCTCTCTGCCCAACAATGTGTTATTCATTTAAATAATTTGCTGCAGATGCTTGGCTCCTAGAGGATCTCCAGTCAGTCCCCTCTTCTCCCTCCAGCGTCATCCGGGTCTGAGCTGGGAGTTCCACTGATTGAACAGAGGTTGTTGTGCCTCTAACAAGGAAGCACCTGGTAGCATTTTCCCTGAGTCGCACACATCGGATGAACATGCGCATTTCTGCACGGAGAAACAGGACAAAGACTGTTTCCCGTTCTGTGGAGACACTTACTTCAGAGGCTCATAACTGTGATCTCATTCATCCTTCCAACCCTCCATTGATGAAGTTTGAATCACAGACAACTGAGTGACAGTCACACACACACAGACACACACAGATACACAAAGACACGTTCTTCAACAGCGACTCAGTATGTGTCACTTCAAAGTCAATCTGCCAATGAGCAGTTTAACACAGGAGCCATCTGGCTTCACGTGCGGTACAGTGAACTGCCCAGTGCTGGGGTCAGTTTCTATGAGCGTTGAGAATTACTGACTTATGAAATCATCCTTTTATTTTTGCTTTAAGTGGACGGTGACGACTGCCAAGTTTTTAAGAGCTGATATAATTTTTATCCGTTGAGATAAACATTTGGACTGGGTTCGCCCACGATTCCAGATTGGCTGTAAATCAAAGAGCATAATGTGAGTGATGCATGGTTAGAGTTTGTCCAACTTCCCCGTGTCTATCATACCGCTACAGTGTGAGCAGACGCAGACTCACATGTAGGTAACACTTCAGCAGAGTGGTATCAATGATCTGCAGGAGCTTTTTGCGGCTCTTAATAGTCGGTGTTCCCTCCATGAGTGGAGATGTCGTGGAAGGGTCCGAGTCGTTCAGCTGTTTCACCAGGTGGCTGCGTTTCTGTAAGAACAGTAGAAAAGGGAAATGAAGATTTTAAGTTTCTCACTTTCCTTTATCTTTGCCAGTCATGTTTTTGTTATGATGTTACACAATCTTATGTGGAAGGGCGTCACACACACACAGACCTGGGTGAGGTAATCAATCAGAGCGAGGTGAGCCTTCTCCAGCTCCGCCCCGGACAGCGTAGGTAGTGGGTTAGGATAGTGCAGCTGTTTGCGGTAGTCAGCTGGGAGCAGGTCCGGGTACAGTCCGATCACATGTGTGGGATCTGCAGAGAACAGGAGGGAATTCTTAAGTTTCATTCCATGAACCTTAAAAGTTCTGGTCGTCTTTTACCGTGTCAGAGTGTCTGTTTGAGTGCCCGTCCCCCCGCGCTGACCTGCACTCACTTGACACTTTAACAATAAACAAATAAACATCCTTTGATTTAGGTAAGAGTTAAATGTTCAAAGCTCATTCCTCACTCGGTTTCCTTGGTTCACAAAGGTCACCTGGTTTTCACTTAGCTCTCTGCTACCTAGTTCTTTGGTTTACTTTGCTTTCTGGAAGCAATTTACTTTTAAATGTTTGGACCACGATGTAAGAAGAGAGGAGCAACGTGATGTTTGAATTCATGACCGTTCCTCTGCTGGAGTCTGAATAGAGAGAAATCTTTCTGAAGCCTGGTGAGAAGGAGCTGGTCGTCTTGGTAGGTGATGCCTTCACTGATGAGCAGCCACAGGTGGAAGACACTTTTGGCTTTTCATCCACCCGGAGCACAGAGGAGGAGATGCAGCTAATCAGCAACGAGTCTGACCCAACTCAGGCTCCTCATGTGATAACCTCAGTCACAGAGGAGGTTTCAAATGAGTTGCATCATGTATAGAATCAAAACTCTTTGATGCATGATAATCGTAGCTCCGTTTTACGAATGTGGCCTGAACAGACAAACTTCAGGTGAGAATTTTTACCTGTGCCGAGTTTGGCAAACACCTGCATGGAGTCATCAAATCTCTTCTGGCAGAACAGATTGAAGGCGTAGAGATTTTGGATGTGATGAATCTGCTGCTTCTTATCACCATCGGAATCATCCTTCATCTTCTGGCAGAAAAAGCATCAGACAACAACAAAATCTAGTCAGATTATTCACTTCCACGAATCCACATGAAAAGCCCCTGGAAAGGAAAACTAGATCTCTGGATAAGCTGACCTCAAAGAACCAAACCATGGGAATTTTACTGTTTGAACCTTCTGACCTAATCAGGATAAGTGATCTCAGCGTTCCATCCTCTTGAGCTCGGGCACAAATTGAATCCTCGGGAATTTAATAACAAGGTTTAATAGTGGTTCTGTTGCTCACCGCCAGCTGAAGAGCCAACTCAAACTGCTTGTCCTGGAGAAGCTGCCGGATCTGGCTGGCTATGGACACAGGCACCAGGCGCCACACAAAGTGGTTGCTGGCAACATACACAATATTCTGCCTGTGAAAAATAAAAAAAAAGGGAGAAAACAAGATTAGAGAGGACAGGTTGGGACAAATGTGTTTTTCTTTGGAAGGAGGAACTGACATTATTAGTGTCATCATCACGAGACACAGAAACCAGGTGAGCTGATCAAAGCAGCACATGAGTCATGATATTCTTTTAGAGATGTTGTGCATATAAACGGAACAAGGCCTCAAACCCATGTGACATCAGGATGTTCAGGGTTGTTTTTTGTGGTCTGCTAAATGTGTATAGAATTTCTTATTTAAGAATGAAACAACAAAAGGCCCGTCTCACCCTGCGGAGGTGATGAAGCGAGGTCTCTGCAGCTCCACGCTCTGCACCAGCAGCCTCGGCTCGAAGGTCCGGATCTCCACGTACCGGGGGAGAACGGCGATGATGTACGGAGGCTGGTGCTCTGAGAACATTAGAGAAGAGCCAAGTGTCAGATTTCTGTGCACGTCAACAACAACTGAACCATCACAAGTGGGTCAATGATATTACAAAAATATTACACATACTGTAAACATAATCAAAGAACTGTGGAAATATGTGGATCTGTCAACACTTGACAGATCCACGATACCTGCCAAAAGAGGCAGGTATCGTTTTTGCAACAACAATATCATTTTTTATTATTGTTTGGGCATTTTTTTTGCCTTTGATAGTGAAAAGGAGGACAGATCTTCACAAGGTGTGATCAGCCAGCTGTCAAACCAGAGACCATATGATTTTATTCATTCATCAGTGTTAGCAGGATCATTGTTCAGGGAAAAACCCATGGAATCTTTTCTTAATTCATTTCATGTTGCGAGATAGATTTTTCAACGTTTTCCTTGATTTATCAAAGAATAATTAATAAATCTTGATTAAACAAGTCAGGTCAGGTCTATTTTTGTTGAAGGAAACAGGACAGTATTGTCCATCAGGAACATGGTGGAATGAAAGATGTGTCAAACATTGTGCTTTAAGGCTTTAAAAGGAGTGAAAATTATTTTGCTGTCCATAAAGCCTCCATCATTAGTGATTATGGCATGAAGACCTTAAGGCTAATGGGGCAGGAAATATAGCTCCAGACAGCGAAGCAGAAAAGCCTGAGGCTGGACAGGCTACGCCCACGGGCAGCAGCCGCGGCACTCGGCTCCAGCCACATCCAGTCAGGGACTAATACTGTAAACTGACCAGTGCTCATCCTCTGCTGATTCGTGCCAGAGCGACAACGTCCAACATCAAAACGAGGGAAATTGCAATCGCCTCGGGTGAAGCCGCCGCTCGGAGGCTTCATTTCCCTTCATATTGTTCCTCTCTTTATTCCAACGAGCACAGACAGACAGCGAGAGCTCATCGGCCTCGCGTCTGCCACAAAGTCCATTAGTAACCCAGTGTCTGAGTCACAGGATAAAAAGATGATCTAAAACTGTCTTTTCTCCTCTGACGTGTGGGGAAACAGCAGCGCGGCTCAGACAGACTGGAAAGAAAGACTTCACGCAAGGGACGGACAGATTAAGGAAGAGAAGAAAGAGAGGAGAGAGAGAGGGGGCAGACGGCAGCTAGATGACAATAGCTGACAGAACAAAGGCAGAATTTAGGCCAAATGCTTTATCAGGCATTTGTTTTTAATATCCTATTACTATGAGAGCAGACCTGCTCAGGCACTGTGACAAATCCGTGAACAGACTGAGCTGTAACAGACACGACGGCTTCATGGGCACATGTTTCTTAACCAGTCAGAGAAATGTAACCGCAACACGCAGAGCATTTCATGTAGATGCAATAAACGCTGCCTACTCACAATTATCAAAAGATAAGTTCACGTTTAATATTTTATCAGAGAAAGAAGATTAATCTGATTGTGCTCACACTCCAATTATGTTTCAGATAGATTCTCATTTCTGTGACAGACAAAAACCTGCATGCAACCAGGAATTATGTAAATTTAACACCATTAAGTAAAACTAAATGTCATAATTGTTTTGTCCTCATGTGCCAAGATGCTAAAGATGCTGTTTCTCCTCAGGGCTTTCCTTCATGTAGTGTGCTCCAACCAGCGGAGGATAATCACCATTAACAAGCCTGTAGATGATAAGTGGTCAAATTTATAGCAGACAATGTCCTCTGTAAAAATCAATAGATGCTTCTCCTCGAGGTTCAATAAACTCTATTAAAATGTTATTAAACCAGACTTAGACATCTTATGCATCTTATTTCTGAGCACAGCAGAAAATGTGGTTTGTTTTCGCAGTGTGAACTCGACTGCCAGGAGTGACACATTTTGGCAAAACCTCTCCCGTGTTATCTGGAAGACAAACTATGAAGTGTCGAGCGCTGGGGGAGGATTCTCATACTTTGCTGTCAGTTTCTATCGACATCGAACACAAGTCAACTCTCGCATGGAAATCAGGGCGAATGAAGAGCCATGTTTTTCATAAACAACAGCATGAGCGACTTCATCTTTAAGAAAACAACGTTGAACCATCAGATCAGTTCTTGTTGTATTTTCTATCGTTTTCTATCTTACCCATCGCTATAGGGATGTCTGTCCAGTTCAGGGCGCACTTCTGGGTGCAAACCCCCTCTTCATTCAGGACAACAGTGAGGTCATCCTGCCCCACAGCCACCTTCCCATCAGCCAGTGGTGTAACCAGAGGCTCCAACTGCTTCCCAGTCGGGAAGAGCTCCTTGATGGAGCCGCGACCATCCATCTGGTGGACAGGACAGATAGTGCGGGTGAGTCAGGAGATACAGAACGTATGAATAATAGCGTAGTGGCATAAATATTGAATCTGTAAGGTCAGTTATGAGACACTTCATACAGATAAAGAAAAGGCGATTGGATGAGGTATAAACACTATTTCTAGAGCACTTTTAAAAAAACACAGTTACAAAATGCTTCACAATAAGCAAGAGGGCAAATCCCAAAAAATGTACAGATTTAAAACATTTAAAGAAGAGACTACAAACCTTTGACAGCCGTCTTATAAGTCTACGAGGGATGAGCATTTTAAATGCAAAAGACAGATTATGGGCGGAGGACCACTTGAGTTGTAGGAAGTTACAGAAGGTAAAGAAATGAACGCTATCCGAGCACATACCCGAATAAGGTAATAGTCTCTCTTGAAACCAACACATATGGAGTTTTCACACCAAGCCATGGACTTCGGAATATCTGGTGCAGCAAAGTCGCCCTAACAGACAAAAAGAAAAACAGTGAGATGACTCAATATGACAAAGACTTGTGGTGGGGGGGGGGGGGGGGGGGGGGAATCACTGCAGTGAGTCACACATCACATGTATCATCATACCTGCAGCTCATGGAACTCTCTATCCTTCCAGTAATACAGCTGGAGCTTCTTTTTCACCGCAACACACATTCTCAGCCTTTCCTCCCCTGGGCTGGTTTGCTGAGCGCCAGAAAAAGAGAGAAAATAAACAATTCATGGCTTAAAAATCAGGGGAAATGTGAGAACAAGGAAATGTGGAACGGGAAAAATATCATTGTTTTGACGCATACAGCAAATGGGTGATAAAGATTATATCGAATAGGATATAATAGAACATATGTTCTTTACTGCCACTACAATACATATTATTTAATGGATAGTTAAATACACTTTCCTGACTTCAAGGCTGCCCATTGCACACAGCCAACAGACTGACACAGGCTTGAGCTTCATATTAAGAGACATAATGTTGCTTTTCATTTCTGTCAAGGAAACTGTCATAAGGGAATGATTTAAAAACGTGTGCCTGTGTGCTCGTGCTGGTGGGAAGCAGCAGCATGTTGGATTTCAGGATCGCTGCCAGTGTTGATTCTGCCTGAGGAAGAGCAACGAACTTGACAAGCGCTGAGAATCCACACAGAAGACTGTAACCACGCTCGTGTCTTTGGCCTTCTGTTTGAATCTGTTAACCCATTCACTACTGCAGCAGCTCACAACACTATTCTTAAGCTTTTATTTGATGGTATTAATTTATTACTGTGTTGCACTGTAATGTCTTTTCTATTTTATCAGTTGTTTTTAAGGTACTCACATACAAATGACCATTGAAGGAAACTTCTATTCATAGTGTTATATAGAAAACTCTGCCTGCAACACAGGAATGTAAATCTAAAAAGGCTGACAGACTGTGGTGAGCTCCAGTGATCAGTCAGTAGTTAATATGAGTCGTCTATAAACTGAAAAACATCGGTTATGACCCATTTAAAGCTAATTTGATCAACTTGAATAAACCAGTTCACTTGAAGCTTCCTGGTCTAACCCCTCTGAAAATGCACTTCCTGTAGCTGAGGCCAGAAACTGACGACAGGAGATTGTTGTTGTTCGAATGGTCCTGTTAAGATCAAACTAAAATAAAAACCATGATAGTTAGAGGATTGTTTCCTTTTACAGTAGAAAGCCAAGGACCTGTCTTCTACTTCATCACGTTGTACATTGGTGGTGATATCATAACATTTTGTTACACGGTTCTATGGTTAGAAATGTTTTGGATCAATATTTCTTACGCGTTTCTTCAGCTACATTTGGTTAAAAAACATGAAAGAACCTTTTAGCTTCTTCGTACAGATTCAGAGGCATTGATGATTCTCCAAAGAATGAAATCCCGGTAAAAAAGAAAATGTCGGTAGTGGAGAAACATCTCCTCTGCAGGGTTCAAAGGGTTTAATAAGATTACCATTAAGACACTCTTTTGCCTTTTCTCCTTCATTCCTCCACTAAGTTATAGCTGTATGACTGTAGCTCTGTGGAAAGGGCCAATTATTCCCACGAGAAAGATTCAGAAGCAATAAAAAAATACATACATTTGATATTTTAAAGTAACAACACTTCTGTCACTGACCTGCAGATCACATGCAAAGAGTGTAGCTCCTTTGGCTTTGGACAGGACAGTGATCTGCTGGAACGTCAGGAGGTCATGGACGTGGACGTTGTTCTCTGCAGGACAGAATCAAAAGTACAAACCATAAGTACAATTTGAAGTAGCAACAATAGACAGATGCTATTTAAGCAGCATCTTTCGACTCAATGTCCCAAAGTGGATGTGCACTACTGTTCCAAAAGGGAAGATTAAACTCATACAATCATTAAAATAGATACAAATGTGTTGGTTAGAAAAACTTACCAAGAAGACTGACAAGGATTTTGTACTGGGCAACAACATAAAGCTGTAGAAAGAGTCAGAAACACAGTTAAAGTGCCGAGTGAGGACATTAATAGTTCATCACACCTGGGCTGAGGAAACAGCAGAGCTCAATTATTTAACCCACTTTGCCCCGGGGCTCTCACAGCTGTGTGTTAGGATGATAAATGAATTACATGTTGGAGGCCGATCTGATCCATTACACACCAACCAGCTCTGGTATTCTAAGATGGCATGAGGACGAGTGGTGAAGTGTGTGCCACTCCCAGAATCACACCAGGACAGGGAGTTTGTCATTGGCAGTTTAATCAAGGTTAAGATGGAAGTGAGGCTCATGGACAGAATGTATTCCCTAAAAATCTGACGTCACTTCCTTCATCAGACTTCCTCTTCCTCCTTTTTTTTTTGCAGAAATGAGACTGTGGTTCCCCTTAATCTCTACCTGCTGAATCTTCTTTGAGAAGTTCTTATTGGATTTCTCCAGCGTCACCTCGAACCGATTGGTACCTGAGGAGAACAGATACACATTCATCATCATCATCATCTTCACATGCAATAAAAGAAATCCCCCACAATGCTCCAGTACCCTTGCCATCTTATTTAGTTTACGGAAAACAGCTTGACTTGATTATAGACACTTTATGTTGTTAATATTGCAACTTATAATATATGTCTATATATGCATGGCATTATTTTGCTTTTCACAAGTTTTATTGTCCCTATTTTTAAGCTTTGTTTCTTCTATCAACTATCTCTATCTCTCCAACTGTGTGTTGTCGGTTGAGAGCATTCATGCACATAGTTGGCAGGTAAAGCGGATTTTCTTGCTGAGAAAGACTCAGAGACACAAATACACAAACAAAGATAAACCAGTACCTCCCATCCCCTTGGTTTTAGTTTTACCTGCATCCTTTTTGATCCGGTAGAGAAGGAGATGCCCTGGTTTCGTACCCACAAGCAGGCAGTCCTCTGTGGGAAGAGACACTCAAAGTCACTGACTGTCAGTAATTTTGCAGCTCATCACGGTAGACAAACACAGACTTGCATCAGATGTAACTTGCAGGATTTGACACTGCAGTTTCTGTTGTGGGACTAATACAGGCTTCTCTTATCTTGTGTTACAACCCAGGAAACACCAGCTCCATGTGAGGGAGACAACAACTCACCCCAGGCCGCAAGACAGTCGATCTGGAGCGGGAGCTTTTCCAGAATCGACACCGGTTCGTACGCGTCGTGCATCTTGGAGCAATGTTCGATAACGGACCCCTGTGATGGATGATGGACCCCGCAGGGGAGTCACCGCCCGCCGGACAGCAGCTGACAGACGGCCCGCTGGTGAATGTGTGAGGCTGGTGCTGCTGTGTGTGTCGCCATTAACCTTGACGGAGGAGGAAAGAGGAAACGCTGTGTGTGTGTGTGTGTGTGTGTGTGTCTGTGGTGAAGCTCTGGTGTCGCAGGCTGCTGTGAGGAAACACTTTTGACGTGTTAGCCAAACTACCAAAACAACAGCTGATAGTTAGCCTGCTAGCTCCGGAGTTAGCGAGCTGCTGCTGCGGTTGCTCGTCATCCTCGTCCCCGCTCACTCCCTGTCTCCAGAACCCGTCTCCCTGTCCATAACAACCACCAGCTCCACACCAGCAGGCCCAGTAACACCAGTGACGAGCGACGTATCCGCCGCAGCGCTGTGTTTTCGTTAGCTTGGTTAGCTTAGCTTCTTCCTGTGTTGTGTTGACGGCTGCGCGAGCCAGTGGGGTTTGACAGGCACGTGACCCGGAGTCCTCACGAGGAACCACTTAAAGGCGCAGTGCTCGCGTTAGGAGATGATGTTCAGCTCTCGCGAGATTTACTCAAAGTTTTTAAAATCACGTTCTCTCTTTTATTACAATACATATATTATGAGAAATACATAATATACTCTGTGACACGTGTTTTAGTTTTTTATAGGATTCATCATTTATATTCTAGGTGTGTATTTTATTTTATTACTTTGCTTCTTATATTCAATTTTTTATTTGTTATGTACTTGTTGTGCACAAGAGAAAAATAAAGTCTTGAAGTCTTTAAATGTTCTGGGAGTTATCTCAAAATCATATCGGCTCTTTTAACTACAATATTCATTCCTTAGTTTTATATTTTTTATTTACTATCCATTTATATATATTTTTAGTAGCTTCAATTATGCAGAAGACTTGCAAATGTACAAGGGAAATTCACAATCTTGTCCTATATTTTAAAACATGTCACATTCCCTGGCATTTATTTGATCATTTTATACAACATTAAAAAAATTTGAACTTTAATAAAAGGAGAATGAGAAGACATCCACATACTCTTATTTTATATTTGAATTAATTTAGTTCTTTTAATCTAAGAAAGACAATGTTCACCAGTGTTGAATTTACAACTGCACTTAACATTTATTAATTTAATTTGAGACTTACACCGTTACCTTTCTTTGATCAATTTAATGTTGCAGCTCATTCTTTTAATAGTCATACTATTTTAGGATAGACTTCTACACTATTTTTGCCACATTTATTTTTACCGTGAAGTACAAATATATAATAGAATATCAATTCACAATATTCCAAAGTCGTACAAATTGCTCATAAGACAATAGTAATTTATCCTGAATACACACAACCACTGACACTCAAACCATGTTTCAATATAAATTTTATTGGCAAGACAAACGCAAAAAGCCACAGAATCATCAGCTTCACATTACTATGCAGACTCACGTCCAAAAGTCGGGCTTCGGCATCAATCTAAAATAAATACCCTCAACAAGACTTGAACAAATATATAAAAAGAAAACATAAATTAAGGAATTTAGAACATCCACACATACTGCAGTAAACTGGGACGGGGATATAATTCTGCCACATGAGGAAGAAGATCATTTTGCAGTGTGAATATGATTGGTTCAAAGGAATCTGTGTATATGGTGAAATTAATAATATGAATTTATCATATGCACTATTGTTTTTTAAACTAACCTGCACCACTGAGTTTGGGTGAAGCCCAGTTAGTGGAAGGTGAGTGTAAAGGATCACATACATGTTGTTAGTGACATGTATATTTGAATTTAGGCCCAAACCACAAACACAAAGCTTATGAAATTTTTCTCAGACTCAGTAACTAAAAGATAAAATCAACGTTTACATGAAGCGGACCCTGATCCTACAGCTGTTAGATACAAAATTGTACTTTTAAAACAAAATTCAAACACATTATCTTAAGTCTCACGACGGCTTAGACACCAAAACCTGTCTGTTCATCCAGTGTTCCCATGGAGGACCATGCAGCGTGTCATGTGTCAGTGAAAGCTTGAAAATAAATCACACAATCACTTGCCTGGTCTCTGTGTAACGAGAGGTGATCTAGTGCCACTATCCTGTCTATGAAATGGACGACTGGAGTTTATAATAGAATATAAATACTTCACTATGATAGAGTTTCATGTGTCATTACATTAACACAGCCCACCGGTGTATTCCAGTCACATTTCCCCTTGATAGCTGTGATATGCTTAAAGTATCAATATCCACTGGTGCAGTTATGTTCATATAAAGTAACAGTGGCAAATAGAGATGGACAACAAAGAGCTAGCTGTGAGTGAACAATGAGACATTTATCATTTACTGGTTCAGCTATTAGAAATCAGGAACTGTTCAATGGCAGGACAGAAGCATAAAAACATTACTCCTCTTGGCTGAATGGTTACTCATACCATATAGTTGCTCATTTAAATAATAAATATGTGTCATCATATCAAGTGAGATTTGCTGAGGACAGCATTATTTTGACGATAAAGTTATGGCACAGCACTTCTCTGAATATAGAGTTTATCTAATTTAATATAATCTTTTACTATGCAAAATAACTTGGTGCTCTCAGTATGCATTTCTCCTTTTTGCTTCTTTTGGGGGGGGGTGGGGTAATCAGATTACTCAGAATGCATTCATCGCTGCCTCTGTGAATTTGTTTTCTTTTCATTCTTACATTTAGTTCTACTCCATTTTGGATCTCTCCATCTTGGTTTTCAGGATTTCCTGTAACAGAATAAAGCATGAGCAGTTATAATGATGTCAGCAAAGTAATTAATGTCATAAGCAGGAGATTTTCAAAAGAAGAAAGTAAGAAGAGTCTTTACCTCTTCCTCGTCCAGCATTACGGGGAGAGCTCTGTACGGAGAGAGAAAGCAGAGTTTAAATAAGGAACTCTATAGCTTGACTGATTCTGAGTATGAACAGTGTATTTTTTTATAATTCTGTAATCTACATTAATAAACTAACAGGAGCTGAGATTAAAAAGAATCACAGTTTTAAACCAATTGCTTATTCTCACAAATTCCAGGCAGTGTTTAAGCAAAACGCTGTACTGGTGAAACCAGTGAAACCATTATGGGATATTTTCCATGCAACCATGACGTCACAGGGATCACTCAAATTTAAATTTACTACTTACACATCAGCAACAGTCGTAGGAATGTTCTCCTCGACCCATTTAAGGTCTTCATCCTGTTAAGAAATGGAAAAGTGTTAAATCATGCATGAGAATAACAGTGAATGGATGAAAGAGAGATGATGACAGTCAACAAACCTCTTTACTCAACAGTTTCTGAGATCCATTACTTTCAGGCTTTGAGCCCCTCATCTTCATTCCCTCTGAAAGAAGAAAAGACCAGAGTCAACTGAGACGACATGAAAGTCAATGACATGATTTTAACATAATTAGATTTCAAAATGTTGAATATGAATGAGCTCTGAGCTTTTTAAACTAATCTCTTCTTGACATGTCTGCGTGAACAGATTTAGATCGTGGCCTTGATGACACTGGATTATATAACATTACACCACAACTGACAAAGTTTGTCTGGATGATTTGCAGATAAGTGGATGTAATTAACTATGGTAAGTTTAAATATGGCATCAGAAGAAACTGGGACACAATCATTTTCACATTTAGGGTTGCTGTGTCAAACTGAAGGAGCAATAATAACATTAAACACACATCATATTAATCTCTATAAGGTCACCAGGGAGGTTGTTAGCTCGGACGCTGGGCTGCTGTGGCACAAGATTTATCTAAAAGTCAATTTAAACAGTTATTTCCCTGGTTGTTGAGCATCTGACCTGCACTAACACAACATGCATTAATATTCCAAACACTATCTGACGCAGATGTTCTCAATAGTAAGCAGCCTCCGGCCAAACGCTTTGCTGGTCTTGCAATGGAAGAAAGGAAGTCTTACCAAAAGCCTCATTCAGCATGGGCTCCTTGGCCTCCTCCTCATCGTCGTCTTCATCAATCAAAGGGGAGTGGGAGAACCTAAGAGGAAGGAGAACAAAACGCTGAATTATGTTCACTCTGTATATAAAAGGAAGTTTGTGGACTCCAGTTGGCCTCTGACCTCTGACTGTTGGCAGACGGCCGCAGCAGAACCATGATGACCAGCAGAATGGTGGAGAACAGGAGACGCCAGAAGGCATCATCTACCCACAGGTCCCTCCAGCCCTGGGGACAGGATGGAAACAGAATCCAGAGAATAAAGAGATGGCTTCTATCCAGCTGAAATGAAAACTTAAACTTTCCATTTCTGTGTAAACAGGAGACGGAAACCTCGCTGAGAAGAACGGCAACACAACGCAACCATCAATCGGTAACAGAAAACAAACTGACCGTCTGGCAGTCTACCAGCTTGAAGACCTTGGTGGTCCAGATGATGAAGATGATAGAAGCTGAGGACAGAGAGTAAACACGGGTTTCATTCTGACGGCTGCAAACAATATGCAAATGCTTAGTAACAACAGAGGAAACCTCCCAGAATTAGACGCTGAGCAAAAGGTCACTGAAGCCAGAGGGTTGACAAGAACATAAATGCATTTACATGATTGAAATACATGAGGTGCACACTGAAGCAGAATGGGGCAGATATGTTAAAGCAATAGTTTGTTATGTGAGATACATGCTTTATCTTCAAGTCCAGGAAAACTAACATTTGTTTGGCTCCAGCTTTGAGTCTTTTTATCTCCATGAGTAAACAAAGTAGAAGTATTTCCCAAAGTGATTCTGTTTACTGCAACTTGCAGGTTACATTTCCAAACAACACAAACTGAAACATGCATCAGTCGGTTTCTGAAAGTGAACTGATCATCACGTAGCAGCTGCTTCTGCGTTAACATCCCATTTCTCTTCTCGCCCTCGAGGAGCCGAGAGCAGAGACAGAAGACTTTCTCTTAACTCACCCAGAACGGAGAAGATGAGCGTGTTGGTGAAGTGCTGATACAAAGACAGCTTCACTATGTTCCTGCGGAGCTTCAAGAGACGAGTGGTTTGGGACAGGCTGATGAAAATGTAGATGTAAGTTAAGGAGAACGTGTTGTGTGTGTACATTAGAATGAGCGAGATTAAAGGCTTATATCTGCAGAGCATATACTGCTAAGCCTCAGGAGTTTTTCAATGGCGCTGCTCGAGTAAAGGATATCCACCACATGACACAGGAGTCGATGAGGGAGAGGCTGAGATTAGCAACCAGGGCAACCGTCCCATAGAAACCCTGAGAGAGAGGAGACGAGAGACAGGGGTCACAAGACAGACCCGTTAACATGAGTCTTCAATCACAAGTCACAGTGTGTCACAACATGCACTGAGTGGCCCCCACAGACAGATGCCCACAGGTGAAGCTAAAGAGAATCGCTCAAAAAACGCCACCTCCTCCATGTTAGTGGATGGCAGAAAAATACACACCACTCAAATAAATGGTTTCTGTCTTTTTAGGTAGACTTTATTTTGCTGAAAGTGAGATTGGTTTTAATTAGTTGACTGAAGATGGCAGCACTTATATCTGGGATATTTTGGCTTCTTTACTGTATAATGTGAATAAGTTGTCCATCTTATCATCCAGTCTATGGTGAGCACATGTGATCAGATCTATTTGCAGATAAACACATACCTTACTTCATTGCTGTTTGAAAAGACAAAAAGCAATGTTGCTTTTAGCCAGTCTGACAATGTGTTTTGTGCAGATGTGTGTGTGTGTGTGTGTGTGTGTGTGTGTGTGTGTGTGTGTGTTGAAATAACCCATTTCAAATGGTAACAAAATACAGAATCAATACATGATGGTCTCTGTTAATATTGCGGCCGACCGCCACAATCAAATCAATGCACCGAAAGTGCAAAAACATTTTCAGTTCTTTATGAAACAGAAGTTCGATTCAACGTCCTTCATTGTGGCCCAGGATGCATTTGCGTTCAAAAATACACAAAGACACAAAGACCATGTGTGTGTGTGATAGTGACTGAGAGAGAAGAGAATCACTTTGTCCTTAGGGAAGTTGTATTTTCTAAAAAAGCTTGTCCTCTGTTGGAATCTGGTGAAGATTTAAGTCTCCTGACAAAACACATCTGCTCACCAAAGTGCACCGGCTCTCTTCATCCCTCTCCCTGTCCCTCGTATCTCTTGTTTGTTTGTTTAAGTTTCTGTTTTCATGACCTTTTGAAAATTGCTGCAGCGTCTCCGGCTCTATTTGAAAAATCACTCCTGGATCAAAATTGTCATTTCCTATTATCATCACTTCTCTGCCTTCCGGAGACTGAATCCCTGGATAACCTCCTCTCTCCTTTGTCCCCCCCCCCCCCCACTCAAAATCAAACCTACTTATTCGGCGTGCCTTGAAAGCTGCGCTGGGCTTTTATATAAAAAAAACACCACCAGCTAATCTAGTTAAAAAAAGAACAGTGTCTTCATTTTATTTTTGCCTGAATAAAATTCAACTGTGGCCATTGGGGAATTGATATTTAAGGCTTAGAAGTTAAGTATAAATGGTAAAATATCTTTCCTCTCTGAAATAGTTAGTTTAGATGGCTGGTGTGTCTACTATCAGGATCTGTGAAACAAAAATCTCCTGCTGTAATCTGAAGCTACCGAGTTGCAGACAATGGAAAGCTGTAGTCTTTAAGACTCACATTAAATGAATGGTCAGAATTAAAGCCATTAAATGGATCCAATTAATCGAGTGAGCTCTCAGCGCAATCATTTTTATTGTAAGTGCTACAGATTCCAATATATGTCATTCAAATTCCTTTCAACTCACACACGCTAGACACAATTTAAATTTGATCACACAGACATCAGTGGTCACTCTTTAGTTATCACCTTATGCAAATAAAGCATGTCCTACTGCTGCTCTTTCAGAATAAAAGTATTCAACTGGCTATTCACCGGGTCTCAAGACATTCAGGTCAAAGCAGACAGAGGCCGTTCACCAAAACTAAAAAGGTAATTTTAGCTGATTTCCAATGTGAACAGCTCCTCTTACTCTGTCTTCATCTGGCTTTAGTATGAAATCAGATAATGGCTAAATAATTATTATTTACTGACTTCTTTATCAAAACAAGGTGAGTTTCCGTGGCTGCTCCTCTGTTACGTTTCTGTTTCAGATGTGGCTGCTCAAGAAAAGTTTAAATTTCCATATGTTGGATAATCATCTGCATATCATTGTTGATTTAGGAACCAGTTGAGAGCTGACGGTTGAAAGGAAAATTATCATGATGACAGTTGATACTTACACCCGTCACTCTCAGGACTCCCTCCACAGAGGAGAAAAGCAGGTAGAGAAGCCCCACGGCTGCCAGCCGGTGCACCGTGGTCCCCAGCATGGGCCTACACAAGTACGGAAACCCACAGAGTTCAATTTAACAATACCAGTTTCTTTTCAAATGCAACTACTTGAAAATGTTGAGAAAAATTAAACTTACTTGACTATCCCATACCCGAGACTGACAATGAGCACCAGGATTCGAGCCAAAGATCTTTTGAGTGCAGAGAGCAGCTCAGCAAAAATCACAGCACCTTGAACTGAGAGGAGATAAAACACAGCCAAATTAATGAAAATGTTTGAGACCCACGTGAAGAGAAAATCAAAACAGCAGAAGGAAACGGACCGTAGTCTCCTTTGTAACGGATGCTCTGGTACTCGGAGTAAAACACAGCTTTCTCCAGCATGCCGAGGATGATGACGCCGCCGATCCAGAACTGAATCCTCAACAGATCTCTCCAGTAGCAGGCGCACCAGAAGAGCCAGACAGCCCCGAACAGGACGTACACAATGCACATGATCATGAAGAACTGGGACGGACAGAAGAAGAAGAAGAAGAATATTGAGAAGTTTTGTCAATAAAAAGCTGTTTGCAAAGTATATGATTTGATTTCTGAAGACCAATATTCTCCTTTTTGAAGCTGTGGACTATGAGAGTATATTCCTAGGGTGAGTTTTGTCCGAGTCATTTCCTCAAGTGTAACTTAAAGTACATACCATCATGAGTGGCCAGTCTGCTGGGGAGGAGTAGTCATGTGGTCCCTTCATCTCCACTTTCACTGGGGAGAGGAAACTCAAATAAACCACTTGCGCTGACACAAATCAGAGTCACTTAAAAAGAAATATTCTTCGTGGCTACTATCATTATTATTCTCTTTTCTAAACCGATTTTCCTAATGAGTGAACATGAAAGACTCAAACGCTCTTGAAGAGAAACAAACGGGGTCTTTTCTCACTCGTGAAAGCAAAGTTGAGCTGCTCGGTGCCAATGTCCTCATCGTCACCTCCACGGAACATGGGCTGCACCTTCACTATGAACAGATAGGGACTGTCCTCCCAGGCTTTGGCCACTGCACTGATGTCCTGGAAAATTATCATTAGTGTTAAAAAAACACACAGTTTGACCTCTGGAAAAATAGAGATTTTAAACATTCGTGTAAAAAGTACTGAAATCCCGTCTTACCGGTTTGTCAGGCCAAATGAAACTCTGATTTGATGGGTCACTCTAAAAAGAACAGTAAAAAAAAGGGTGGGTCAAGGGGTCGATTCCTTTTTCAGGGGTGTACATCAGCTGGATCAGTGACTCACCTTTGGGCTGGTTAGGGGCTGATATGGGTTGAAGTCAGGATAATAGACCTGGGCGGGAGGACAGAGCAAAGATGTAAATAAGAAAAGCACAAGACGAACGAATGAGGTTAAACAGAAATGTTCAATCCTCTGTTTAGGTTCTTTTTCGGTTGTATGTCAACGCACCCTCGGCATGAAGAGGGTGGAGCAGTTGTCGAAGTACATGTAGCCCTGACTGTAGAAGCCGCTCCAGCCATCTTTCAGCATGTGGTCCATTCCAAACATGTTCGTGGCTTTGTTGTCCTACAGAAAGAAGTGAGGAAAGAAATCCACTTTGCATTGACTGTGAATAAAATAACAAGATCCAACAGTGTTCGATGATAAAAAAAACACTAAGCACAGATACAGATATAAACATTAGTTGTGTATTTACATGAAGGGAGGAGAGATACATCTAATTTCTGTCTTTCACCTAATTAATATTAAAAATAAATCACACAAAACCTTGACTTAATTCTGCTCTAAGTAAAAGTTGCAAGAATGAGGCTGCAAACAACTAAATGTGTGGAGCAGGATCCAAAGTGAAACCGAGGGAAAGTTTGATTCAATTCAAGCTAATTAATAAGAGGGGGAAAAATTTGTTGAAGTTAAATACTTGGACTTCAGATCTAAGATATTATAAAGTGCATTGTTGAATATTTTGAGGACTGCCACCCATGTCAGCTGCTCATCGTGCTGCCTCGCCTGCTCTAGAGAAATGTCAGGAGGCTGAAAGAAGCAGACGCTGACATTTCATAGCACATCTGAATGAAAAAGGTAGGGGACCTTTATATATATATATAGATATATATATATGTATTTCTCCTTTTTTGACCGCCTGCTTTGAGACGAACACTGACAAGGTGACGAGCATCAGAGGCAGAGCAGCAGCTGAGCTCGAGAGGCGTCTGGACAGAGAGTCAGGGCCGGTGTGAAGACAGAAGAGGAACCCCAGGCCGTGAAAACACTTAAGAGAGGAACACAACACAGCTGCTGTAACAGCCTCCTGATGCTGAATGTGAAAGAAAATTTGACAAACTGGTGAAAACCCGATGAAGATAAGTATTGGAGAGTGAAACATGAGGGAATAAAATATAGATAACGTTGTTTTTCTCTCAGGAAATCAAATGCTACGCTCAATTTTATGAATTTTTCAGATTAACAATGAAAAATCTACAATTTGGACTTTAGGACATTTTCACACCAGAAAATCGGAACCAAGATTCAAGTCTTTTACTTGTTCTACTTTTGATCTGGTTATTTTGGTTTCACGTTGTTATTGAGGGAGCGCATTAAAACACACGTCCTGTTGTCATCACTGACTGTACCTATACCCGACATTGGTTTAGGGTTAGGATGAAGAATATGAACGAACTGGTTCATGTCGCAAAAATAAATATTCCTTTGTAATTTCTTCAATTTCTGCATATTAAAACGTCCGCCTGGCTGTATATATGTACATGTACTACATCTACAGTACTATGCAATATTTACATTCGCAGAAGTCAGGGGTCAGCCATCCAGAATCAAAGGTCAACACTCACCGGTGTGTTGAAGACCTCGTTGTAGCAGACGGAGGAGCGCAGATACCAGCTGATGTTGAACGCCAGGTTTCGCTCACATGATGCCAAGTCGCCCTGGACTGCAGGGAGAGAACACCATCAGTTACTCAGGTGGTGATAAGTAGAGAGTAGCAGGAGAAAGATCCCACTTCCTGTTACAAACCATCACATGACAGTTTGTGTATGAATTCCAGGAAATAAATCTGTGAAATTGTCGCGTTCCATTTTCAGAGAGAGACTTTCATCCTTTCTCTACAAGAGGATGTTGCATTGCCTCCTTTTCTCCATCAGAAGGAGCTGATGTCTCTGCCTACTTCAGAGTATTAAGGATTTCTCACTTATGGCTGATGGAAGCGGAGGCAAACTGTGAACCTCCGAGAGAGGAAGCAGTCTCTGATTCTGTAGAACTGAAGCTAATCCTGACAGTTGTCATTAACTGTTTAAATTTGATTGCATCCTCTCAATCTCCACGGTGGCTTTGCTGAAAACAAAATAATCTAGGCAATGTTTTGTGACTTCTCAGATTAACAAATGTAATAGTTCCAGAGAGGGTTTGGATTTCTCAGATTGAAGAGTAATGTAGTTAAATTATCCACCTGATCAGCAAATGTCAGGTAATCTTATCTCATTTTGAGGACTAAGTGTAACAGAAGCTGAAAAACAACGAAGCATTTATGATTCTCTGAAGATAAACAAGAGTTTTCTCATAAGATTGTTCATGCTGACATTTCGTTCCCCGATGCCTTCCCTCTCTTTGCAGGACATTGAGCTTATTAATCACATTTGGAGTTAACCCCCTGAGGTTCTTAAACACACGGTGGGAGCAAAACAATATCACTCCAGCTGACATTTAAATGTTAAACCCAACGGTGCGTCCTCTGCAGTGAATCTTCAGATAGAGAACTACAACAACTGGCGTTAGCAAATAGACAGCAACCATGTTCTCTCTGTTGTGATGAAGGAGTTACTGTTTTTGTTTTTTTTAAACCAGCCTTTGGTGGTTTGTGACTGAGTCAAAACTTCTGAGGGAAGTGAAGTCAAACATTTCACAAATCAACTTTTCATAAGAGGAAGAAGATGAGGGCTGGACGGATGTTTTTTTAAATAAACTTGAAACCTGTTAAACTTGTTTTTTTGTTAATGTCAAAACCTGCGTGGGATCAAATAGACTCAACTTGAGTTTTGACTGAGTCAGTTTAGTGTCACGTGTTTTCACTGGCCTGGGAGCCACTGAATGAAAGTAAATATCCCAGCGAGTGGACAAAGGATCTTTGTACTTTCTTTAAAACACACTTTGCCCTAATCTTATTTGAGGCGATGGAAAAAAACAGTGCATGACGGAGAGGTCAGAAAAACGTACACTTCATAGAGATGGTGGTGTTGGCGTACAGCGTCTTCCGGAACACGGCATTTTGTGTCTGAAAAATACAAAGAGACACGTCAGTCGGCTGCTGTTCAGGCTCCTCGCGCACATCTGGATCACTCACACATGATTAACTTCATTATTCAAGCCACTTAAGACCAGGAGGCCCTTCGACAATGATCAGGATGTAAGTCAAACACCTGACGATGCAAATGAAGATGTGTCACGAACATTAACCAGCGGTTGGAATCTTAATAAGTATGGTCGACCTTCCATAACTCAAGGGTAAAACTCCATCTTCTCCTTCCAGCCGTGCTCCGTCCAAATTCATAAAGAGGACTCTATAAAATATTGTTTAATGATCATTCGTGTCAGGACTGAAAACAACAGTTTAAAAACAACAGCTTCTCCTTTAAAAAAACATGGCTGCCTCCGTGGAGAGGATCCGCTTCCTGATGTACATATAAAGTATGTAAACATTAAAGGGCCCATTCTAGGGTTAGGAAAACGACAAGTTGTACGATTTAGATGAAACATCACTAGGATTATTTTATATTATAGAAAATATGACTTCTGCCAATAGATCCCTCTCAGCTCACTCTTACACACTGGACCTTTAAAGCTCACTCAGCCTTTACACTTAAAGACAACGACACAGGTGATTGATAACATTTGTGACCAGATGAGTTCTTCTGTTGTTCACAGATGAAATAACTGGTTGAACTTCTCTTCTCTCAACTACAACACATCCTCATTTCCGGTTTAAATCCGCTTCTATTGGACCCAGCGACAGATCAGCAGCAGGACGCAGAGAAGGAGCTCGTGTAGGGTCCGACAGGTGAACACAGGCGGGTGGAGGGGCTAGCTAGCCAGTTAGCTTCGTCGTGCTAACAGCTGTAAACACAGACGTTGATGATGATGATGATGATGATGATGATGAGGATGATGGAGGAGCAGCACTGACCGGGTTGATGTCAACGCTCCACACGGACACTTCCGCCGCGGCGCCGAGACGCAGCACGGACGCGAGCAGGAGCAAATGTAACCGACGGGCATCTGTCATCTTCTGGGTCTGAGCATCTACTTGTTCAGGACTCACTCACACACACACACACAGACACACGGAGACACAGACACACACAGATACACACAGACGGTCTGTGGTAGCTTCAGTCTGTGGGACACACGGAGCTGTATCCGCATCCAGTTCCGGTTCTCCCTGCAGTTCACTCTGCCGCAGCTAGAGGGCGGAACACACAGGGAGAGGTGTCCCCCGGTTCTAACCATAGGTTCTAACTCAGGAGACAACATCACCTAAATATCATCATCTGTTGTTATGATGGAGACTGATGATATAATTTATACATCACACTCTACTATATTCTACTCTACTATATTCTACTTTATTTTACTCTATTCTATTCTACTCTACTTTAGAATACTCTGTTCACTTCTGCTCTAATCTACTCTAATTTACTTTAGAATACTCTTATCTACTCTACTCCACTTTATTCTTATCTATTCTACTCTACTTAATTCGACTTTACTCTACTCTACTCTACTGTACCATATCATACCAAGCTATACCATACTACACTATATGTTACTTTACTATTCCAGACTAAACTACGCCATCTGATACAATTCGAAATATTATATTATAGACTAGACTTCTATACTGTAATATACTATAGACCCCTAGACTAGACTATAATATACTATAGTCGATTATACTATTCTATACTATTCAACCCTACATACTTGACATAGGCTACTATGCTATACTATACTATGCAAAATACTATATTACAAGCTACTATACTCTACTGTTTGAGTACTTATATGTTATATGTACTCATATGTTCTGTCTACTTTTATTGACACCGCCGATCAGAGAGAAATGGGATTTTAATCTATGTCCTGTACATATGGCACAATTGACAATAAAGCTATATACTATACTATACCATACCATACTATACTAATAAATGTGTACAAAGGGGATAAAGTTACAAATATTTCTTCAGTAGGTGTTTTGTTTTGAAGAGTCAGGCCGGATGTTGTGTTGATGTTTTAGTTTCGGTTCGGTCCTCCCGCTCTGTGGTCCGTGTGGCTCTCTGCAGTTCCCGGTCATTCGTTCCGGTTCTGTCAGAAGCGACAGTTGTGACGTGTGTTGGAAATGTCTGAGGAGAGTGAAGCTGTGTTCAGGTACAGACTCCATCTCTCTGTATTCAAATGTGCATTACACGTGGCTCTAGTGACAGTGACAGTGAAAGTGTAAAGCAGGAAACTCCCTCCATGTTCCTGGTGAATCAATCCCACTGTTATTGTTCCCTCTGCTTGTTCCACAGCGTCGTGCCTGATGATGAGGACTCAGGAGAGAAGTTCAAGAAAAGTGACCAGGTTGCTTTTTACAGGTATATTGACTGTAACAGTGTAAGAATCAATACATCAGAGCTGGGGCATAAAACAATATGAATAACTATTACTATATCAAATGAAGGCAAGCTCAATGAATATACAAATTATTGTGTTACCGTATTAAAGTGGTATAATCCATATATCAAGTCATTCTCTGTCCATAAAGAAGAATTTAAAACCAAAACATTCACTTGGATGATAAAAAGTTTCTGTCTTTAAACTTTACTGTAATAACAATATATAATTTTGTATATATTAGATATAAAGATGAATACAATCACCCTCTGTTAAGTGTATAACAGTTGAAAATGTGTGTTTTTATACATTTGTAGCTGTAGGTGGTGTGTGAGCTGTGTTCTGGCTGTACAGGATAATTCTGAAAGTTGTGTTGCATCGTGATATTTATGCCTGTTGTTCCTGTTGAGGCGACAGATGCAGGATCCGAACCTGCAGCACCGAGCCCTGCTGGACACCATGGTGCTCACAGAGAAGGGGGCGTGATGTGAACTACTGGAGGCCAACACACAGGTCTGACCACGGATGTGACTGAAAATCTCAATTAAGGAGTATTTTTGCTTTTATTTAAGTACAAAATTCAGCTTGAATTCACTTTACAATGTTCAGAACTGGTTAATGTCCCAGAATCCCACTTGTAACCAGACGACAGACACCAACTAATGACCTTCCCAATCGGGGAGGTGACTTAGCGGACGGTTTTTATTAAAATGATCTCAGAGGAAAATTTCTAATTCCCCTTTGCCATTTACCAGCAGAGGTACAAAGATAGAAATAGAATTACTGTCCCTTTACTTTCTCGGTACAGGTGCAGTGTGGACAGGGGATAACGTGGCCACTTGGGAGTATCTGAAGATCTCAATCCCGATGCTGCTGTCTCTCAGTGTGACAGGCGTGGGTTTTTGCGGAGGTGAGAGAAGTCGTTTATTTTGTCGTTGCAATGAGCTGCTTTTATGCTATTTCACTTTCTCACCCCTGCAGACTCTCACATTCTAAGTGGCTGATATCCTCTGTCCTCTGTGTTTCAGCTGATGTTGGCGGGTTGTCCAATGATCCAGATCCCGAGCTGCTGGTGCGTTGGCTCCTTTGTCCCTGACACGATACTGTCCATCGGGGACTCTGGTTTTTCCAGTAGTTGTGCTATGAACTGTTATCGTGAACTAGTCCTCGTTTCCACCACAATGTGACAAATGTCTGGTGTGCTCAGGTATCAGCTGCTGCCCTACTGGTACACTCTGTTCCACCAGGCTCACACCGCTGGGCTGCCTCCGATCAGGTGAGAGCTGCTGCCCACTGCTGGTCAGTGGATGCACTGCAGCCACAAGCGTCCCTCGTGCTCCTGTGAAGTGAACGCTGACCTTTTCAGACACTAGAGGTCAAGATGACCTAGTTCATTTGTTTCAAACAGGCCTCTGTGGGTGGAGTTCCCCCGAGAACGAGGCACCTTCAGTGTGGACCACCAGCATATGATAGGTGATCATTTGACTTCACACACTGAGTTCTGTAATCGTTGGATTTGTGTTGATCGGAGTTTCACCGTCTCTGATTTCACTGCAGGAGGCGCCCTGCTGGCCTGTCCCGTCACCGATCCTGGAGTTCAGGAAGTCAAAGTGCTACTTCCTGGATCTGATGAGGTAAACCAGCCACCGGGTAACATGCGTGGTTTTATTCACGTTAGACCTCAGAGGGGAGTTTACATTCAGGTTTGTTTCAGATTTGGTTTGATGTCCAATCTGCGATGGCGCACGAAGGAGGAAGGACCCTGAGTCTCCCTGTCACCCTGGACACGGTCAGTACTACGATCCAAACAGTAGAGGGGGCTATAACATGGTTTTCATGTTCATTCAAACACATCACAGGTGATGTGAGGGGGTAAACAAACACCAGAGGCCTTATAGATAAATACAACTCATTATCTTCACTGACAGAGGGAAATTGATCCAAAAGTGTTTCATAAGAATTACAGTTATTTGGTTTTAGACTGTTTTTGATTATTATTACATATTAAGGAGGGAAGTTGCTTCTTCTGTCCAGGTGCCTGTGTTCCAGCGAGGCGGCTCGGTGGTCAGCAGGTCGGCAGGAAGCAGCTACTGCACAGCCGACCTCCAGCTGCTTCCGACCTCCATCACTGTGGCTCTGGACTCTCAGGTAAGAGTCAGAGGAGCAGAGAAGAAAACGGCTTCTGTTCATATTCAAATCTGCTTTAACCCTGACCAGGAGCTTGAATATTAGTTATTATGAAATATGTAGATATACAGTACAAGAAAAAACGCAGGTGTAGCTGCCCAAATGTTTCTTACCCATGTTTTCACTAAAGCTGCTTTTCAGACAGACATTTTCCTGAGATGTTCCAGTGGGTCTGTACATGAGAAGGCAAATGTCTGCGTCAGTTGCCTTGATCTGTCTGTAAAATGTCAGTGAGCCCATTTGAGAATACAAATATCTCAGGATGTGAGAGGAGCCATACATGAAGAAGACACCCAGGAAGTGTAGAATTGAAAAGACAATGAGACTCCTGCTTCTTCAACCCATTTTTCTGGACATTTTCCAGAGTTAATGTCTAAAAACGACTCCGGATTTATGATTGTTTGGTTTCCGACTTGTGACATTTTGTGTAATTAAATTAGTGAGGTGCCTCCTCTGTGCAGGGGGCTGCTGATGGGGAGTTGTACCTGGACGACGGCCACTCTTTCAACTACCTCCACAGAAAGGCCTTCTGTCTGCGCAGGTTCAACATGCTGTCAGGCCGGCTGCTCTGCCGGTGAGTCACCCTCCCTCCTCCTGAGCATCACAGGGACACAGTTTTCTGCTCACCAGGCTCATGAGCACTGTATCTGTTGATAATCTTCAGATCTGGCACAAAGCTTTTTTAATATGATTTGATTTTGGTTGGTCAGTATATCATTAACATCTGGAGGGAATTTCATAACATCTGGCACAAACCTTTCCTTGGACTCCAGAGTCCCAGCGACGTCACAAGACTCAAAAATCCTTACACGAATGACGATGTACAAAATACACTCAATACCTTTTTATCAATAAACTCCTAAGTCTTCTGACACCTGCTTCTCTCAGGGCCGCCGGTGAAGAGGGAGCGTTTGACTGTGACACTCCGTCACCATCCTGGGCTTGAAGAGCAAACCGACCGCCGTGACTGTGCACCAATCAGGTGAGGAGCTCTGGCGTGAACTCACATTGTACCCAGTCAGAAGAAGGAGGAGGATGATGATGATGAGGCAGAGACGTGTCGTCCAATTAGAAACAGCCTGATCGAAGGCCACACAGAACCCTGACGGGGTCTGTTTAGATAAAGGAAACTCAACAGCCTTAAATAAAGGCATCTATTAGTTATAATGATAATGTTTTTAATGAAAAGAACCTTAAAACACAGGAAGCCATTGTCAAGAGGCTAAAACTCATTTTTATCCTCTCTTGCTTGTTGTACGTTTGATATCTTGGTGGACAAAGTGACATCATCATGTGTTGTATCTGGACCTTTGTGTCATATTCACTGTTTTTCTTCAATTGATAAAATACTGTAAAGGGAGAAACTCACAGTTCTGCCGACTTCTCGACTGTAAAACAGCATCAACCTCTTGGTTTCATCCCCAGGGTCCGAGGACACTCCTACTGAGTTTCAGTTCACGGAGACCTGCTGCAAACTGACCGTGAGCAGCCTGAGCCTCAGAGTGGTGACGGACTGGGAGATCCACATTCTGTAGGTTCACGGTGCTCGTGTCCGTCGAGAGGTGAGGAGGAGGAGGAGGAGGAGGAGGAGGAGGAGGAGGAGGAGGAGGAGGAGGAGGAGGAGGAGGAGGAGGAGGAGGAGGAGGAGGAGGAGGAGGAGGAGGAGGAGGAGGAGGAGGAGGAGGAGGAGGAGGAGGAGGAGGAGGAGGAGGAGGTCATCATCAAAATACATGCTAACTGCCGAATGTGACACCTGATCGATTGCCTTATAGGGATATTGTTGTTTACTCACTCTGCTTTCAGGCACTATCGCCAATAATGAGTACACGGGAGAATTGCTCGTAAACCTTTATTAGTTTTTTTACACACAACGTCAGCACGTCACATGAAAGGGGGCGTAACAGAATCCGTGAAGGGACAAACTTAGGCTGTCAATACACAACAGATATGGTTCACATGTTCAGTTGGGGGTCAAAGATGAACGGATTTCAGTGGCCCAAGGTCAAATGTCACAGTGACCTCATGAGTCTAGAAGAGAAAAAAAAAGCATGTCAACGGAAACTGCACCGGTTGGTGGATGCATACAACCATAGAGCAGTAACTGTCACTTTTTTATAAATGTTACTCCTGTTTATTATGAGCTGCACCTTCAATACAACGTTTTATTAATTGAATAATTCTTTCCTAATATGACTATTTGTACTTTTAAGAAAGTGAAGCCATGTTGATAAATACGAATGGAAAGGAAAACAGTAAAATTCTTGTTTTAAAGCGATGGAGTGAAAGTTTCCTCCGATCAATAAACGATGTGCAGCTTCTGATGTTGACTCTTTTTGTTTTGAACTTGTCGTCACGGTTTAACAATATTGTGTCATGTGACCCGACATCTTCCTCGAGCTGATGTTTGCTGAGCGACACACAAAAACTACACAATAGGACGGGAAACGCTGGAACAAGCTTAATTCCTTCATGAGACTTTACAAGGAAACTCCAGCGAGTTAGAATCATTTCATCAGGATTTTATTTGTTTTACTGATGTTGAGTCTGAACCATTGTAGCAGGTCCTGGTACAAATATTAGTTTACGATGAACGATGGTGTTTGATATCGAACAAGAGTCGTAATAAAGATTCAATGTTTAACAGGAAGAAGAAAAGAAAATACGTGGTGATAGAAGAGATAGAGAATTTAATATATGATGAGAAATACAAATAAACTTTAAGATGCTTTTATTCCTCTGGCTGGAGGCGTCATGTTCATGTTTGATGATATTTACCTCTTTCATAACATTTATTAGACTTTAGTGGTGTGAGGTCAAAGGTCACCGTGACCTCACTAACCTGGGTTTTTTGGCTGATTGCTCGTTCTGATTATGACTAAATTTCACATAAAAGTCTTTTAAGGGTTAAATGATGAAGCGATGATGTTTAATGTCCAAAAGGTCAAAGGTCAGCTTCACTGTCACATCCTGATATTCTGTAATAACTCTCAGGATGTTCCTGAGGCGAAGAAAAACAACACTAAGAACATTAAACCTTGTTTAATTTATTCTCGGGGCAAATATTCAGTATTTTTTAGCTTTTTCACAAAATTCAATTTCTGTTTTCATATCGGAAATGTTGTATTCTGTGTTTCTTCTGCCAGAATTTCATTTGTACAGTAAAATAAGTGTCATTTAAACACATCACACACGCTGGCAGTCGATTAGTTCTCATTTCCGCAGTTCAACAAAAAAAGAAAAACCAAAACATCAGGATCAAAAAGTAGCTTTTTTCCGACCGGTGCTAAAAATGGAAGCTGCTCCTCTTCATGACAGTCGCCTGTGCTGGTTGTGCTGAGACTGCTCAATGCTGAGCTCCATTGAGAATAGGTTTAAAGGGGTTGAATGCCTTCTGCTGAGGCAAGGCATCTACCCACCACTCTTTACATGCCCTCTGGCGCGGCCCACTGGCCTTTGTGTCACCCAACAATGATGGCACGGCCGCACCACGGCCAGGGAGAGATCATTGTCCGCCGCGGCCAATGGGAACGCGACAAATAGACGTTTGTGTGAGGTGTGTGTTTCTGTGCATGTGTACGTGCAAAGGTGAATGCATGTGGAGTGAATGTCTCTTTTGCATCTGCTCTGTGACGAAGGGAAGGGGGATGTCACACGCGCAGGGAGCCAATCAGACCTTAGCCGTTTGGATTTATGCCAGGGTTTTTAGGCTTGTAAGACTTTAGTACTAGTGGCAAAAGTTTTTTTTTTGAAAGAAAAAGCCAACCGAGACGAGATGCCCTACACACCGTCTGGCTTTTTCTGCGACCGGCTGATCCGGGAACGAGAGAGGAGGGACGGGGAAGGGGCCCTGACCAAGCCGCTCCGCTTCAACAGCCAGGACTACAGCGCCCTGAGGCAGGAGTGCATTCAGAGGAAGAACCCGTTCGAGGATGAGTCCTTCCCGGCCACCGTGGAGTCCCTGGGCTTCAAAGAGCTCGGGCACAAGTCCAACAAGGTCAAGAACATCGTCTGGAAGAGGCCCAAGGTAAGAGGGGGGGGCCCATGGAGGAGGCACATGGATGAAAGTTTAATTAAGAGGGGATGGATCACATGTGGGAGGTGGGACGTTATCTTTTTAATTCACAGCAGCTTCAATCCTGGAAAGTTTAACTTCACCTGGAGATGAAGAGGTGGTGGAAATCCTGTGTTCCCTGCATGGACGGGCTGGAGTGGAGTGACCCAGATGCCACAGAGTTGTGCATTTGTTTCAGATATAATGGATGTTTTATGAGTCATAACTATGGCTGTAATCACAGGTTTCTCTCAGAGAGTTTTACAATCTGTTTACTGACTTAAACCTCTGATCTGAGATTGATCCTCGACTCCTCTGTGTGTTTGTTGTCTGCAGGAAATCTGTGAGAACCCTCAGTTCATTGTCGGAGGCGCCAGCCGGACGGACATCTGCCAGGGAGATCTGGGTAAACCACTCGTTTCCTTCATTTTGTGACGTGGAGGTTTTGTGTCCTCGGATCAATGGATTTAAAGATCGACCCAAAGATTTATAATGTTTGAATTAACAGTGAATTTAAATTTAAACCTCCGATCACTAGAATTACTGGGGCAGGGCCTGTAGCATTTAGGAGAGGGGAGTTAGGAAAAGGGGGGATATAGTAAAATCCTGAAACTGTCTCACGCATGGACAGACGTGGATGGAGCTGTATTCACCAGCTCGGGGAAAACAGGGGAGCAAATATCCCTTCAATCCCCCCCGCACACGGCCTCCCTGCCTGCAGCGGCCTCCCCATATTGTGCTCGCTCTTTTGGAAAGGGAATCCAACCAGCAGCACTTCTCATTGTTGTTGTTCAGACTGCAAATAAAGGGGGACCAGGGGGACAAAGGTCCTGGCAGACACTGTTAACTGTCCCCTGTTGAAAACCTGACATTGTTCCCAGTGGCCGCTGACGCCCTGTCACTCACCTGGACAATCAGGAAAGTGAGCACGTCAGCTCAGAGGTCGTTTCCTCCACAGGCCTCCGAGAAGGTCTTCACCTTCACCACGAGGGAAATCACACCGACACCATGTTCATGTCGAGTGTGGGACGTGGATACAAACTCACATCAGTCCAAACAGTTCACGTCTTGATCTTCTCCCACTTCAGTCACAGTTTGAACCCCCTGCTGTGGTTGAAATGAACTGGTTTCCTGTGTTCAGGTGACTGCTGGTTGCTGGCGGCCATCGCCTGTCTCACCCTGAACGAGAAGCTTCTGTACCGAGTTGTTCCCGCGGAGCAAAGCTTCTCTGAGGGCTACGCCGGCATCTTCCACTTCCAGGTCAGAAAACCTTCATCAGCTCCAGCAGAGAGCTCAGTTTGATCATCTGAGGTCAAATGAGGAAAACTCCATGAATTCATGGACTTTTAACTTAACTCATGACTTCAAATTTAATCATTAAAAAAGGAATAAATCCTAATGAAGGACCTTGTTGTTGTTCGTTGTTTGTTCCCCCCCCCCCCCGTCCTTCAGTTCTGGCGCTATGGCGACTGGGTCGATGTGGTCATTGACGACCGCATCCCGACCTTCAACAACCAGCTCGTCTTCACCAAGTCGGCCGAGAGGAACGAGTTCTGGAGCGCGCTGCTGGAGAAGGCCTACGCCAAGTGAGAGCCCCCAATACAGATTTACTGTAGAGAGAGAGTGGTGGTGGGGGGGGGGGGGGGGGGGTCCTGGTTCACTGGATTAGCCGATATACAGATTTATGTGTTATTTTTTGTGTTTTACAGAATAAATGATGCAGAAAAGATGCTTTTATATTCACAAAAATATAGGTTTATTTAATTTCACTTGGTTAAACTGACAAATTTGAAGCATCCATTGCATTTAATCATCATGAAGGTTTTGATAACAACATTTAAGGCCATTTTGAAAACTGCGTATATCAGACGATCAGAAATATATTACCTAACTATCAGCATATCCTCAAATACCCTTATTGGTCGACCTCTACTCTGAATGTTTGACTGCTCCTTCACACTGACATGAGCTCAACAGGAAAGTCCATCAGTCAGCACACACTTCTTCTTTTGTCTGATGTATACACACTGGATAATAATATAATAAACATGATCAAATGTGACCCCTGGGCTCTTCCCTGTCCAGACTTCACGGCTCCTACGAGGCCCTGAAGGGAGGAAACACCACCGAGGCCATGGAGGACTTCACCGGGGGAGTCACAGAGTTCTACGAGATGAAGGAAGCTCCTAAAGAGCTCTACAAGATCATGAAGAAGGCTCTGGAGAGAGGCTCCCTGATGGGCTGCTCCATCGATGTGAGTCTCCACTCTGTATCTCACTGTGGTATCGGTTGGGAGGTTATTTAACGAGAGGAGCTAGAAGTCCAAACCACCTGAGGTCACCAAAAACAAAAAGTTTGCTCCCGTTGATTTTTAGGACAGAGTAATAGGGACGTGTTGAAGAATATGAATCTTGAACCAAACTCCTTGATTCCTGAGAAAATATGAAACATCTTTGAATATCACAAAGAGCTATGATAACCAGTCAGGCAGGAATTCCCTCCTCCTGCTTTTTCACAAATCTTCATACTTCTGATGATATGAAGCTGATGTGACAAAAGATGAATTCATTATTTCTAAAAACCTATAATAAAGGATAACTTCACAAGATGCTCCACATTCCTTATGTTACACAAGTATGCCTCTTATTCTTGTGATTTTAAGACTTTATTCATAAAATCTCTAATATATTTCCCCTTAGATCACATAATAAAACCATAAACATTAATAAAATAATTTTTTCTTTAGCCAGAACATAAATTGAACTATTTTTACGTCACCATTTCCTGTTTTATTCTATTTCTTGTTTATAATTCTGAACGTATTTGAAGTAGGTTTTTTTTCCTTCTGTTAATGTTATATTATATATAAATATATATATTTTGTTTTCCCTTCAGTCCCTGGTTCCTGCTCGCTTCGAGACTCGGACTGTGACGGGACTCGTGAAGGGTCACGCCTACTCTGTGACGGCGGTGGAGGAGGTAAAACAGGAGGGATTGTGGGTAGTTTATCACAAGTGGAGACATTATGAGTGGATGAGAGATTAAATGTGAAACCGTCTGTTTCCCTTCAGTGTAAATCGTCTCAGCACAAGGACGCTAAAGTCCGTCTGGTGCGTCTCAGGAACCCGTGGGGCCAAGTGGAGTGGAACGGCCCCTGGAGCGACAAGTAAGGACCCTCTAACCCTCTTTACCCATAATCCTTTATTCTCAGTCTTTATGTTCTGCTCCATTAGGTCACTTTTTATATATTTTTGAATTATTATTAACACTCTGATGAGAATAAGTCTCTTGTTTTCTTCCCTTCAGCTCTAAGGAGTGGGCCACACTGTCTAAGACTGAGAAAGAGAAGCTGCAGCACCAGAGCGCCGAGGATGGAGAGTTCTGGTGAGCAAAAAACAAAACTCCAGTTCATTCCTGTTGTGAAATGTGGATTCCAGAAACACTCCTATGTTTTATTTTTATGAGTCTTTTATTTCAGAGTAAATCCATGTGTCCATGAGCTTCTAACATTTTAACAGCAGCTTTTCTTCATCCTGATGGTTTCTCTTCCCGTCCAGGATGTCATTCGAGGATTTCAAGAAGAACTACACCAAGATTGAGATCTGCAACCTCACCCCCAACGCCCTGGAGGACGATAAGATCCACAAGTGGACGGTTTCTGTGAACGAGGGCCGCTGGGTGAGAGGCTGCTCCGCCGGAGGCTGCAGGAACTATCCAGGTGAGTGTCTCTCTCTGAGGGTAGAGGTGACAGAGCAGGAAACACTAACCTCCAGGATTAAAACTGATATCAACCCCTCTCTCTCTGTGCTGCAGACACTTTCTGGACCAACCCTCAGTACCGCCTGCGTCTGCTGGAGGAGGACGACGACCCCGAGGACAACGAGGTGGGCTGCACCTTCGTGGTGGCTCTGATGCAGAAGAACAGGCGGAAAGAGAGAAAGATGGGCGCCAACCTCTTCACCATCGGATTCGCCATTTATGAGGTATCCGGGTTTAGTTCTCATTTTGCTATTATAGGCCCTGTTTTTCATAATTTTGAATTTTGATGAAATTTGTCGAAAAAACCCATATCTCACAAAGTTAAAGGAAGTAATGGCGATCTGCCCCCCCGATCTGGATCAGCACAAAAATGTAATGCCCTCTTCTCTGACCTTTACCACATCCTTCCACTGAGTTTCATGGAAATCTATCCAGTAGTTTTTGCATAATCTTGATCACAATCATAAAAACCAACAAAAGAAAACTTTCAGCTGTTGCAGTTCTGATAATAAATGTCCAGAAGTATTCAAAGTGATGAATATAATTTTAATTTGTAACGTCTAATAACACAAGCACTGACGTTCTCTCTCTCTCTCTCTCTCTCTCTCTCTCTCTCTCTCTCTCTCTCTCTCTCACTCTCTCTCTCTCTCTCCAGGTGCCAAAGGAGGTAAGGAAGCTGTAAACCAGACTGAGCAGCTTCTTGAACGTTACCGACACCCCCACACTGTCTGTTTGAATTCTTGCTCCATGTCTTTGTAGTTTTATTTTGATATAAATATGTTATGGTTGAATCAGTTTCTTTCCCTTCTTACTCCCCTCCCCCCCAGATGCATGGCAACAAGCAGCACATGCAGAAGGACTTCTTCCTCTTCAACTCCTCCAAGGCGCGCTGCAAGTCCTACATCAACCTGCGGGAGGTGACCCAGCGCTTCCGCCTGACTCCCGGGGAGTACGTCATCGTGCCCTCCACCTACGAGCCGCACCAGGAGGGCGAGTTCATCCTGCGCGTCTTCTCCGAGAAGAAGAACACCTCAGAGTGAGTGGGTGAGGGCGGGCAGGGAGGCTGCATGGGGGGGGGGGGGGGGGGGGGGGGCAGGTTCATAGTGTGGAGACAGTGACAGGTGTTTGTTAGTAGATGCTAATTCTATTCCACTGATGTTGATCCTATGTTTTAGAAGCAGGGCTGGGTATTGAAATACTTCTGAAATAAACTGAAAAGGATTCTCTTCCAAAAACAAGACTCGAGACTCACAACAAAGGTTTAGTTTAAGATTAGTTTCATCATTAACCTGTTTGTTATATTCTCTACAACTTCTGTCGCAAACTTTAGGAAAATATCTCACACAGAACTCAAAGACACAAATTTTAGTATCATAAAAGTTAAATCCAAAATCTCAAGAAGGTGGAACCAGTAAATAATTAACTTCCAATTATCTCCAGTTGATCGATTTGATTAATCAATTGATAAATTGATCATTTCAAACCAAACCGGCTCAATTCTTTAGATGAAGTTGGATAGAATAAACAGTTCTGATCCCTGTTTGAATTTATTTCAAGTCTGAAGTCTTAACTTCCTCGGGGGATTGAATACCCAGCCCTGCTTGTTCTTATTGAAGCAGCAGGAGAGCAGAGTTAGCCAGTTGAACAGTGATGTGTCATCTGTGTGCATTAGAAATGACAGGTTTGTGTTATCTGTTGAATGAGGGGTGGGTTTCTTTGCTGCTTGGCGGGTGGGACACACAAACCACCAAGAACAAACCATGTTAACGGCAATTTGATTTGTAGAGCTGGAAGAAATCGGCCCCAGTTCGAAGCTGTTATGGAATCTTTTTTAGGACAAGCGACTTCAGATTTGGGCACGATCCGGTAAACTTTCAAAATATTCAGTGCTGCATACTCCAGCCTCGACAAACATCCAAGGCCCCCCCCCCCCCCCCCCCCCCCCCACTCCCATCCTCACCACCCCCCTGCCCCTGACACCAGGAGGACCAGACAGAGCCGGGCCCCTGCACTCTGACGGACCCAAGAGAGAATCAGGCTGTGATGGATGTGCACGGCCACACTGATCCCCATCACATGGGTCACTTCTCTGCAAATAAATCAGTGTTAATCACATTAGTCCTAACCTCCTTGTATTTCAGATCAGATCTAGAATCATTTATTAATTGACGGCCTCCTTGTGCTGTAGAGTCTACGACCCTAAATTAGACAAATCAAGAGAAGAGATGTTGTCCCTGGAGGAAGCAGCAGGTGGCGCTAAACTAACACCTTTTATTCACAGCTTATTTATTACAATCTCTTTTTGTCCAATGTGAGTATGTGACGAGATGTTTCTGCAGCTCAGGATTTCACAGTTAGCTCAATATCTGATGAGAATGAGATGATTTGTAGATCTGTGTCAGTAGGTAACAGTATTGTTCAGGCTTGTGGTCCACATGAGATGTTGTAGTCATCATGGTGACTGCTGTTTGTTGGTCTTCATCCAGGGAGATAGAGAACAGGATCGAGGCGGACCATCCAGTGGTGAGTCATGGTGTCTAAAAGTCTCATTTCTCTTCCTGCTCGCTGGGAAACAAAGTCATGAACTAAGTCAAACGGTTCATTATTATTCCTCAATCACGCCAAATGAGATTTTCACGGATCTCCACATGTTCTTCCCTTCACGTCTCATTTGTGTCTCTCTGCTCTGTGGCTCCACGACGCCTCAGCCGGCACCGGCCTCGGCGGGGGAGGAGAGCGAGGAGGATCAGCAGTTCCGGACTATTTTTCAGGAGATAGCTGGAGATGTGAGTGCAGGATCCGGAGCCGCAGCAAAATGTGATGGGTTCTTCCCTCATCTAGTCTGCATCCTTCCACCAAGTTTTGTGGTATTCTGTCCAGTAGTTTTTATATAATCTTGTTCACAGACAAACTAACCAGCACAGATGGAAACAGAACCTTGGTGGAAGTGTAAACGTGTAAAAAACTCCATGACTAATGAATCGTTCTTCACAGCAGCTGTTTATTTAAATGTTATATGAGTTATATAAGTGTTTGAAAACTCTTCCTCTGTTTCTTCTTCCTGCGTTTTCTTCTTCCTCATCTGTCACTTCCTCATCTTTCACTTCCTCCTCTGTTTCTTCTTCCTCTGTTTCCTCTTCCTCTCTTTCTTCTACCTCTGTTTCTTCTTCCTTTGTTTCTTCCTCCTCTGTTTCCTCTTCCTCTGTTTCTTCTTCCTCTGTTTCTGCTTCCTCTGTTTCCTCTTCCTCTATTTCTTCTTCCTCGGTTTCCTCTTCCTCTGTGTTCCTCTTCCTCTGTTTTCTTCTTCCTCCACTGTTTCATCTTCCTCTGTTTCATCTTCCTCTGTTTCATCTTCCTCTGTTTCTTCTTCCTCTGTTTCTTCCTCCTCTGTTTTCTCTTCCTGTGTCACGTCCTCCTCTGTTTCCTCTTCTTCTGTCTCTTCTTCCTCTGTTTCCTCTTCCTCTGTTTGTTCTTCCTTTCTTTGTTTCTTCCTCCTCTGTCACTTCCTCCTATGTTTCATCTTCCTCTTTTTCCTCTTCCTCTGTTTCTTCCTCCTCTGTTTCCTCTTCCTGTGTCACTTCAACCTCTGTTTCCTCTTCCTCTGTTTCTTCTTCCTTTCTTTGTTTCTTCCTCCTCTTTTTCCGCTTCCTCTGTTTCATCTTCCTTTCTCTGTTTCCTCTTCCACTGTTTCTTCTTCCTCCACTGTTTCTTCTTCCTTCCTTTGTTTCTTCCTCCTCTCTCACTTCCTCCTCTGTTTCTTCTTCCTCTGTCACTTCTTCCTCTGTTTCATCTTCCTCTATCACTTCTTCCTCTGTTTCCTCTTCCTCTATTTCTTCCTCTGTTTCCACTTCCTCTGTTTTCTTCTTCCTCTGTTTTTTTCTTCCTCTGTTTCTTCCTCCACTGTTTCTTCTTCCTCCTCTTTTTCTACTTCCTCTGTTTCTTCCTGCTCTGTGACTTCTTCCTCTGTTTCATCTTCCTCTGTTTTCTTCTTCCTCTGTTTCATCCTCCACTGTTTATTCTTCATCCTCTATTTCTTCTTCCTCTGTTTCTTCCTCCTTCCTTTGTTTCTTCCTCCTCTGTTTCTTCTTCCTCTGTTTCTTCCTCCTCTGTTTCCTCTTCCTCCTCTGTTTTCTTCCTCCTTTGTTTCCTCTTCCTCCTCTGTTTTCTTCTTCCTCTGTTTCCTCTCCCTCTGTTTCTTCCTCCTCTGTTTTCTTCTTCCTCTGTTTCCTCTCCCTCTGTTTCCTCTTCCTCCCCTGTTTCCTCTTCATCCTCTGTTTCCTCTTCCTCCTCTGTTTTCTTCATCCTCTGTTTCTTCTCCCTCTGTTTCCTCTTCCTCTCTCTCAGGATATGGAAATAACAGCCAACGAACTGAAAAACGTTCTCAACAAAGTGATCACCAAACGTGAGTCTAAAACATATAACCTAAAACATGTCATAATGTCACAGATTAGTTCAACCAACCTATAAACAATCCTCTATGTTTGCCCCCCCCCCCCCCCTCCAGATAAGGACCTGAACACAGAGGGCTTCAGCCTGGAGAGCTGCAGGAGCATGATTGCTCTGATGGACGTATCCTTTGTATCGAGTGCATCGGGCTGTGTTGTCTGTGAGAGACACAACCTGCCGAGACCCTTGTTGTGGGTCTGTGATCGACGCCCACAGGGCTGAGGCTCCACCCCCCCCCCCCCCCCACACACACACACACAGGAACAAAACCCAGAACACAATAAAAAGTCACATGATCACAACCTGCCCTCTGTTTGTGGGGGGGTGTTGTGTGACACCTGAATGATAATGTAGTGGAATATGAAGCCAGTGGTTCTGTGAGTGGACCCTGACGTCACATGATGTTGGTCTTAACTGCGTGGGCTCAGATGGACGGGACCGGTCGACTCAACCTGCAGGAGTTCAGACATCTGTGGAATAAGATCAAACAGTGGCAGGTGGGGGGGCTGGTTCTGCTTTTCAACCATTTGAGAACTTTACATTACACTGAGTTTAATCATGTTTCACATTTAAACACATCGAAGCAACACTGTGCAACTTTTTCACCTTAAAACAGCAGCTTGATTAAAGTCAGTTTGATGGTTGAGTGTGAGGAACTGATGGAGAGTCTCAGCTTCAACTGTCAGAAGCTGAACTGTGGATCAGTTAAAAAGACTCAGAAGTTATTAAAGACCAGAGTTTATCTCCAATATTCACCAGGCAACTTTTAAAATATGAAGAATTCTGATCAGCTCCTCTGGTTCAAGAAGCAGAGGATCACGGGTTATATCCAGAGTTCAGTTGTGCTTATTTATTGCTGCAGAGGGCGCTGTTGTAAAAGTTACACGGTGTTGTTTTAAAACGATGCGGAGCCGCAGGTTAACGTTGATCTGCTTCAAACTCACTCCTGGTCTCTTTCAGGGAATCTTTAAACATTACAACGCGGATCAGACCGGCAGCATCAACAGCTACGAGATGAGGAACGCCGTCAACGACGCAGGTGAATAACACACACCGAGAAATCTCAAAGGGTCAGTTCATCCAAACCACTGAGAGACAGGTCCTCACTTCACCCAGCTGAGCTCTGTGCTATAAATCTAATGAGTGTGAAGGGAATTTCCTTTGCTCAAAGAATTAACCTAACAAACCTTCTTCTGATGCGGGTGAATTGATCCTTTGAAACTGTTTATAATGAACATATATAATATAAAATGTATTTAAAGTTGAAAAATACAGTCAAAGTTTTTCTATCAACTGATACAGATGTTAAATAATTTGATTAAAGCTGCTGAAAGTAAAGATTTTTGATGCCACTAATTTTTTTAAATCATTAATTCTCGTTTGAAGAGTGAATTTGAAGTAGCACCTTTAGAAGCAGAGCCAGTGAGAGGCTCTGGTCGGTGTAGAGAGCTGTTTGACGACAGGAGGATTGATGATCAGTCTTGTTGCTGCACGTGAACCTACAGCTTGAACTCACCCTCTGAATCTTCTTGTCACTGTACAGTCATGTGTCTTGTGTCCCGCTCAGGCTTCCGTCTCAACAACCAGCTGTACGACATCATCACCATGCGCTACGCCAACGAGAGCATGAACATCGACTTCGACAGCTTCATCAGCTGCCTGGTGCGGCTCGAGGCCATGTTCAGTAAGTCAGCGTGAGAACTACTGCAGAGACATGAGCTGTGTGAGAAACCACGATTTCAAAGAGCCCAAATATGTCTGTTAATATTGTGGGTAAATGTTTATAAACTGATGCACAGGACATCTAGAGAAATCCCCATTTGTTTCAATAGCAAATCCATGACTTGTGTTTATTTCCTGTTGTGTAGTATTGTGTGCAGAATCTTTTGAATTGCACGTGTGTTGAGTCACAGTTGCAGTGTGGTTGTGTTTTTCTACAGGGGCGTTTCAGGCCTTTGACCAGGACGGAGATGGGACCATCAGACTCAGTGTGCTGGAGGTAAGACGTGAACTGGTCGAACACTGTCAATCCATGCCAGGAAACAGGTGTACTGGAGGTTCACTGGGTCGATAACACACCAGTATGAACACAGACATAAACATAAAAACACAATTATGATCCAGTATAGTTAAAAAAAAACATGAAAACAAATTCATACAATTTCTCCAATCGTTTTCTCATCCAATGTGTAATTTAAATTGATTTGTTCTTATGTTATTATAAAGAGTGTTTTATTTATTTGTGTTGCAAATACACATTTGATCATATTACTGAATTTTATTTTAGTTTTCTGTGTTTTTTTACATACTTTACTTTATTTTGCTACGACCGCAATGTTATGTTTATAATTTTATTGAGATAATAATAATAATATTAATGAATTTGAATGTTAAAGTAAGAAAACCACGGTGAGAAATCCTTAATGTATATATCCATGTAGAAGTTAAACTTTATTTGATTAAATCCCATCTCAACTTATTTGATTTATTCACACTAAATCAACATGGCAGAAAACGCCTCATTCAATGTGACGCTTAACATTGAAAGTAATATTAAAGTTTAAGTAATAAAGTCACATGTAGATTGAATAAGTCACTGTCGGACGTTTCCCTCTCTCTCTCCTGCTCAGTGGCTCCAGTTGACCATGTACGCCTAGAAAGGCCCCTCCTCTCCCAGGTGAGCTCCACTCCACACGAGGACCAGACCTGCCTTTACCTCAACACTCAGTGTTCCCCCCCGACGGCCGTCAGCTCTCATCCACCTCACCTCCTCCTCCTCCACCTCCTCCTCCCGGCTCCTCCGCTCTCTCTCTCTCTCCGACGTTTCACCTTTTCCACTTCTCTCTCTCGACAGTAGGTCTCGGGCCTGTTCACATCGTCCTCTATCATCAGGATCTCAGTCTCCTTTCAGTCACTCGCTTTGTTTTTTCTGGGCTATTTAAGATTTTTCATTTCTTTCTTTCTTTTTTTTTTTTTTCAAACTCACCCTTACTTTGTACCGTACATTTCTCAGGCATCAAACACACACAACCTCCTTTTTTTTCTGTCACGATACCTCACAGTGGCTCTGCTGGTGAAGCATCTCTGTGCTGGTTTACTGTTCATCCCCCCCACCACCCCACCCTCCCCCCGTGTGGTCAAACTGAGCAGCGCAGGCGTTTTTTTCCCTGGTGGACATTGAATAAACTTGTGAATCACCCCGACACAACATTTCTCCAGAAGATCTGTGGGCCTCGTGAAAACCGACATCTCTCTGCCCTCACTCTGTTTTTCACTCACTTATCTTTGTCAATAAAATGATAACACCTGGATTTATCGGTGGCCTTGAGTAGCACGTCAGTACGTTTCACCCTCACTGGTGCCACATCCTGGGTACGAGCCCCCCCCACACCCCCACACCCCCCCACCCTCTGACAGTGTCCAGTCCGCCTGTCGTTCAGCTCCACACGTGGACGGATGAGACTCAAGAACAACAACGTGGAGCTGACAAGTTGTTTTATTTTTACAAGGGTCAGATATGGATTTGAAAGATTACGGCTAAGGGGTTGGGCTGCAGCTTTTTGTGATTTTTATTATTAAGTATTAAGGCTTTGGTCTAATGAGTGTACTGCATTTTTAACCATCTTAATCTAATAAATAAATAAATGTGTAGTTATTGGTTTGACTGTCACCGAAACGTGTTGATGTTGATTTTAAGATGGCTGCTCTGACCACAGAACCAAAAGGCCTCGATCGCCCCCTGGTGGCTGGCTGCTGTACCTGTCATAAGCCCCGCCTACTCCCTGTTAGTGGAGGGGACATGGATCAAACCTTCAAAGTCAAAGTACACAACGAATACATTTTGTTTCGGTCATATTAGGTGATACACTGATGTTTGGTCAGTTATGAGTTACTTCATGCTATAAAAGCAGGAGAGATGATTGACAGCTGAGACTCTGGCTTCAAATGACATCATCAGCACAAGATGGCCGCTGCGTTCATATCCGTGATGTTTTGGCTTCACTTCTGGATCATAGGAGGAAGTGGAGACACATCATTCGATTCAAAGAGTGTAAAACATCATAAAGACGACAGAAAACAGTTTTAAATGCTGCAACATTCTTTTTTTTTATTATAATTAACAATTTCTTTGATTGCACTTTCTTAAAAAATATCTCGTCACAACTTTGAGAACAACTGAAAAACTTGAAGAAACTCAGGTGTGCCAGGTAAGAGGGGAGCTGCACGTTTTCGTCGGAGATGAGAAACGGTCGAGGGGAGTTTGCAGGACGGCGGCTGAGAGAACATCCGGGTGAACAAACCCTCTGTAGAGGATCTGACCCAGAGAGCGCTCACCACACTGAGTCGACTGGACCTTCACACTGGTTAAAACTGGTCTGATGAGCCGGTTAAAAAAGCGGTTACCAACTCGCTTGTCTTTGAAGAGGGTGAAGTATGGCATGGGACATGAATCCTTGTTCTTCCCTTCAAGCTCTTCCATCCAACACCTCCTCTGAACATCCTTCACGTCCACACTTTGTCAGTAAACCATCCCGCCCTCTACTCGATGCTCCAAATATTAAATATTAATTCCAAAAATACAACATTTCCTCGAGAGGGATTATCCCGTCCAAAAAAAATCCACACTTCACACTCACTCATGGAAAAACACTCTGTCGACAGTTACGAGGAATAAATCCACACATTAACACAAACATACACACACACACACACACACACACACGTCACCACGTTCACATCACGGTTCAGTTTTCACTGCAAAGGCAAATTCTCAAAAGGCCACGTCAGGCCGAGTCACACAGCACCTAAATCCCTCAACTCCTTTAAATCACCTGAATGAGCAACAGAACAAAAGAAAACTGTACCTGAACCCAACGTGAGAATCCGTTATTCTTCACCGCCAAAATAAAATTTAAAACCACTTCAATGAAACTCCTTCAAAAGCTGTTTTTTCCCACAACTGAGAGACGCCATCATTCATATCTGAAAACTTTAAACTATTATTGTCTACATGGCGTGAACAAAGGAAACTTCCTAGAAGAAAACTAAAATAACAGTAGCTTGCTCAACATGAAACATCACAACAACAATAAAAACATCTCTTAAGCCCATGCCATATAGAAGCGGACCAATCCGGAGGATGATCACTGGTTTAATGTCGCATTTTTGGAAAGAAAAGCGGAGCAGCTCCCTCTGATACCGGCAACGCTGAGGTTTCTTCAGTCGAGTAAAGTCGTGTTTCCTTGTTTTACTTTGGTCAGTGAAAAGAGGAACTGCAGTGGTCAGACTGACGGAGAGAGAGAGAGAGAGAGAGAGAGAGAGAGAGGAAGGCGTGTTTTGAAGAACATATAAAAATAAACAACAGCACATCCAACCCTCCCGTCGCGATTGTGTCGTGGTTGGATTCCAACACCGAACATAAAGGATGGAGTCATCAGACGCCACTCATCGGGCTTGACAAGTTAAGAGGGTCCCAAGAACGTCCCCCCCCAATATGGGAGGTCAACAGTGTAGGGGGGGGGGACTTTAAGGCTCCAGGTCAAGCTCCTCCTCAGCATGTTTACACATGTGAGTCAGCATCCCCTGCAAAACAGATCGAAACGTCCGTCAAGCTGAGGCTACATCTTCATCATTGATTCATTCGACAGGTAGTTTCTGGTTTGGTTTCACGTGTAACATCAGAAAATGGTTCTAAATGCCCGTCATGGTTTCCCAGAGCTCCAGGTGATGTCATCAAATGTCTAAATACCCACGATATGCAACTTTCTTTAATGTGAGACGAGATACATTTTTTTTTACTTCAAAAAAGGCCCAAAAAACCACAACAACAGGGAATGTGTGGGGTCAACACATCTTTCTTCACCTGCTTGGAGCTGTTGCGCGAGGAGAAAAACTCTTCACAGTTTTTCCAGCGGCACTTGAGCGTCTGGAAGTTGGCTCCGGTGTGGTCGTTGATCAGGTGCTGCTGCAGATGCTCCGTCAGCCCAAAGACCAGCGAGCAGCCGTGCCACTGTCAACACAGGATGGGGTTAGGAAATCAAATTTAAAAACTCCACAATGAAATCCAGACAGGACATGTTGCATCAATTCATCTCCTCCCAGTTCCACTTCCTGTCCCGTGTCTCACCCAGCAGCGGTGGTTCTGCATCAGGTTCAGTTTGGTGGCCTGCACGCTGCCGTCGTAACAACCAGTGTAGATCTGAAAACACACAGCACACACACACACACACACATGTTCACGTCTCATTCAAACACTCCCCCCATCGGATGAGATCACATCACAGCTGGAAATCTCACCAAGTTCTTGTGGATGGTCATACACATCACCATGTCCTTGTGTCCCCCGTAGACCTGCAGCTGGTCGTGAGACTGAGGAGGAACAAACAAACGGGTTAGTTGTTTCTGTGGGAGCAGTTTAGAGCAGGGACCGACTGAGTGTTTCATTAATCTGAGAGGACAGATGGTGTGAGGTCACTGACCTGCAGGTCGTAGACTCGGACCAGTTTGTCCAGGCAGGCGGTCACCATCACCTTCCCCAGGATGGACACCACGGTGACAGCGTGACTGTGACCTTTATAGACACGCACCAGCTTCCCGGTCTGCAGACACACAGCGAGGCACAACACAATAGAACCGGGATTCAACCACACCATGGACTGGAGTCTTCACACGTACACGTTGTGTAGAAAGAGAGAAAGTGGATTACTCACGTGGATGTTGTGTGTGTAGACGCACTGATCACTGGAGCCACTGAACACCAGATCATTGACAACCTGAGAAGAGACGAACCATCAGGAAACAAACTCAAAACATAATTCATCAGCACAAAGAAAACATATAACATGAAAGTATTATATAGACACAATAAATGGAGTGTAACTAGATAAATCTTTTCCTGTCTTATAGGCAACTCACAGCACTTAACACTAAAAGTTGCATTCACCCATTACACACACATTACACACTCTGGCTTAGTGGATGACCCGCTCTACCCCCTGAGCCACAACTGTCCCTCAATGTTCCACTATTCAAAAAACGGAGAAGATATTGTTTCAGTCTCGCTCCTCGTTTGCTGGGACACTGTGTATAAACTCCTGCTCGCTCACTGGTGAGGTCTCGGCGGTGAGGTTACCTTCATGCACAGGATGGTTTTGATGTGTCCCTCCAGCGTGCGCAGCAGGAGCCCGTTCTTGGCGTCCCTCACGCTGATGGTGCTGTCGTAGGAGCCGACCAGCAGGATCCTCCGCGCTCCCTCCTGCGATGTGGCCAGACAGCTCACGGCCCGGGGCCCGTGGCACTCGAACACCTCCATCTGCTTGTTTGTCTGACAAGTGAAGACAAAAGCCACTGAGCGGAGATTGTGGCTTTCTATTACACCACCCCCCCCATAAATAGATCATTGTAAACTAACGATACAACTGGTTCTTATTAAGAGATACACAGTAGATGGCAATTTCAGTGTGCACAAACATCCTGGCAATTTCTAGAGGGTATTTATAATTTCAGATAGAAATATTGTTGTTTTTGCACCATTCCATGCACCACTTTTAATTATTAAGCTATATTACGTGTTCTATGACATTATTAAGTCACGAGCTGTATTATTTGTGCCTTTGCGCTGCTCACCTTGAGGTTAAAGGTCACCACGGTGCCGTTGGCCAGGCCGGCGTACAGCGTCTTCCAGCGGCTGTGGAGGCAGAGGACTCGGTCCGACAGGGAAAACTGATGCTCCAACTCTTGAGTCTGTGGACAAGGAGGAAGCGTCACAGGATGTGGCAGCATTGTGGCACATTATCTGAAACGGTTATTTCAATGTGTGTTTTACCTTGAGGCTGTAGCAGCGGATGGTCTGATCACTGGAACCAGTATAAAGGCGGTGATGCAGGCTGGGAGCCGCGGACACCCACAGGCAGCTCACCTTGGAGCTGTGGCCACCGTACACACCCACACATTTATGACTCTGCAACAAGAAATAGAAGCAAAGCTCTGTCGTGGCGTTCACCGAGAAAAAACCTCCTCAGCAGAGTTTCCTCACACTCACCACCAGGTCGAAGGCTCGGACAGTCCGGTCTCCTGAGCACGTGAACAGCTGCCCGTTGTGGATCTGCATGGCGTTCACCGCCTCCTGGTGGCCCTCGAACCCCCCCTCCGTGGGCATCGCGTCCTCACCGTGGTCAGAAGACACATCTGGGGAAGAGATACACACACGGAAACTGTAACACAACATGTGACGAGTCGACTGAAGCAAATGTGTGCATTAGCTTCTTTAAAATAAATGCAAGTAACTTAAAAGTCATACATTCAGTTTAAAAGGGAATTATTATGGTGTTCAAAGCTTAATTAAAGGTGACAATACATCCAATAGTTGCTGGAGCATGAACATCTGAAGACGTGTGGACCATCCATTAATATACATCAGGTTAAATATACACACTCTCACTAAGTCGTGTCCGTCCACCACTCATCCGGCTCCGCACTGTCACTATGAATATCTTGCCCATAAAAAGTAATTTGGGCGCTCCAGTCTATTTTAATTTGGCGGGGAGCCTGACATGTCTAAGTTTGGCTGCTCGGAACATGGCAGGATTTAATGTTTGGTTACATGGTCACAACTTAAAGACGCTCCCGGGGGGGTTAGATTTCATGTGTATGATTTAGGGAAGGTGAGCTGTCATGACTGAAAAATGCAAAAAAACTGAATTTACTCTGAAAAACACGAGTTCAACACTTATAACACAAACACACAAACACGTCTCCAGAGGTGAACGAACCTGATGAGTTCTTCAGCGTCTGGGTCAACGTGACGGGACACGGCAAGTCGCTGGGGAGAGAAGATGGAAAAGATTAATCGGTTTATTAATTGGATGTTCAGTTATTATAAATTCTGACTTCTGAATTGAGTTCTTGCATTTTCTGGCTTTGTAAAACGGTTCTACAAACCTCTCAGAGGATTTGCAGATGTCCATGTCGCTTGTGGAGGTGACCTCGTTGCAGGCCAGGTTCTGAGGCACAGGTCTGGAGGAGTGTGGGACTTTAGTGGGATGTGGAGCATCTGCGTGGGGCTGCTGACAGACTGCAGTGACCTCCATGCTCTCCTCTGAATCTATGTTCACCCTCAGCTCAGTGGAGGCCATGCGGGGAAGCTCCACCATGTGTTTGTGGTCCACTTTCTGCCTCTGCACCTCCTCCATGGTCACGTCACCCTCTCTATCGTCTGTGGGCAGAGTGGAGGTGCTGACCTGGGAGCCTCCACTGGGTCTCCTGCGTGGCCGGAGCCACCTCGGCCTGGAGAACTCCCCATCTACCTCGGTGTCACTGCTCTCCAGCTGCTCCGTCCCTTGCGCCTTCTTCAGCACCTTCCTCTTCTTGAGCTTCCTCACGCGCTTCCCGCTGCTCAGTTCGCACGGAGAGGCGGGCAGATTGAGCACCGAGGGCACCGAGGGGATCTCGAAGGTCTTTGTGGATGCACAGTCGACCACGGCCCCCACATCAGAGCCCTTCCTGCTCGGTGAGAGAAGCTTTATGGAGGATTTGGAGTCAATTTCCAGAAAGGTCCTCGTGGCCTGGACGCCCTTGTCCAGTCTCTCACACGGCCCTGACGAGCTCTCGTCTCGGTCTCCAAGCTTCTCCCACACATGTTCTGTTTTGGTTTGGTAGAGCTCAGGATTCCTCTCAGGAGACGGCTGAAAGTTCAGGCCAGGATCTGCAAACAGATTCAGAGGCACATAGTTAGTGAACTGCAGAGTTAATTATTGACAGAAGTGGGAGGACATCTGGGAGTTAGTTTCACTATTTCCTCTTGAGCTACTGCACTTAGAGGTCAAATTAATTCAAAGGGTAAAATCCATGACTGTTTGAAAATTACTATTAGATACAGATAAATAAAATGTAAAATGTTTGTGTTTAAAAGGTAGAGCCACATGGTGTTATAGGAGTTTTGCATTAAATGACTTTACTTGGCGAAGACGCTGCAGCAGGAGCGACCAGCAGCTCCGGTGTGGTGCTGTGAGCACTGAGGGCCACATTCTGCAGAGGGTCCGGCTCCGAGCTGACGTGGACCGGGGACTGGGGCTCCTCTTTGATAACTGCAGACATGAAGGAAAGACTGGAGGAGGGGGGGCAAGCACGTTGAGCAGGAGGACTCGGACTGAGCTCAGCAGCAGCAGCAGCCTCCGTCACAGGGGAAAACATCAGGGAGGAAGCTATGTGTGGATCTGTATCCAGGACATCCATCTTTTCTTCTTTCAGTTTGAGCTGAGGGGCTTCCTCCTCAATACCTGTGTTTTAAAAAAGAGTTGATTAAATTCATCTATTGTTATTTGTTATTAAGAATTGGTTTCTAGTTAGTTATAGTAGTAGCATCCACACAGACATGGGTTCTTACCTTGCATCCCTTTAAGTAACTCAATGCGCTTGTTTCTCATTGTGCTCATCTCTACAGCCACCTGAGGAAGACAGAGCCACACAGGAGCCGTCAGAGAGTGAAAACTATAAATTATTCATATGTAGGTGGATAAATACCTTGGGTGTAAAGACAAATCTTGAAATTATGTGAGATGTATTCTTCCTACCTGCTGTTTAACCACCATGAGGCGCTGCACCTCGATGTAGGCGGCCTCCAGCGCGGCGCGGGCCTGGATCAGGCTGGAGTCCACAGTCTGCAGGGAGCGACTCAACTCCTCCTCCCGTAGAGACACAGCCAGCAGCTGGTCGATCTGCAGGCGATCTGCACAGAGCACGGGGGACTCTTAGAAACACAACTCTGACTTAAATCTAGTGTAGCTGCGATGCTCATGTCCTGCACATCGGCCTCAAAGACGACTGAAGCTTTGAATCCATCAAGATCTTCAGATTCCATCAGCGGAGACAATATGAAACATCTGTTTACTGTCTCCATGAATCATGAGTAACACCGTTTTATTACCTTTTTTGGTTTTGACCTTCCGTCTTTTGCTGTTGTGTTCCAAACACGACGTCTCTGCACTGTGAGCGTCCTACATGAGAGACAGACAGAGTCAACACAGCTGCAAAGAGACGCTGACACTTGGTGAACTCGGGTTGGACTCGGTTTGGTCGACTCACCCCAGCAGCTCGTCTCCTCTTCCCTGTTCCCTGAGCGTCTATCTGCTCCGTCCCTGAGCTGCTGTCCCCGAGCACCGAGTCCGATCGCTGCAGGGCCCTCACTGTCGCTGAGGTCAGCTTCTCTGGCTGCTTCTGTGCTTTGGCCCCAAACTGATCGGCTGAGTCATCCACCTCTTGTTTACAGGGAACCTCTTTGCTCCCTTGAGCGAACAAGGTAGAGATAGAAGATCCCTGTGGTTCCGAGCTGAGGTTTTCTCTTTGGGACATTTCCTTGGACAGGAGGGACTTAAACAGCGAGGCAGAGGATTCGGGGGCCAGGCTGCTCTCTGATAAGGAGCGTTTTCTCGTGGCGACGGGAGCAGAAGCTTCCATCAACGACTCCCAGCTGAGACCCTCTAACCGGGGAATGTCATCTTCCTCCTGGCTCTGGTCCTCCTGTTCATTCGGCACCATCTCTATCCCAAACCTGGAGTGTGACATAACATGACATGAGCTGAAAGCAGCTGAAAATAGAATAACTTTTACTGTAATATCAAAATGTTAAAAGAGAAATCTTACCTCGGCATCCCTTTCCCTTTGTCTTGCTTCTTCCTGACCTCCTGATACACCTGCTCCCAGTTCACGTTGCGCCGGGAGCCGGAGGAGCTGATGAGCTGGCGCACCGTGGGTTTGAGCCCCGAGTCCTTCTCGGAGTCGCTCCTCCGGGACTCACTCAGGTTCCTCACCCGCCTGGCGATGTTCAGGTTGGGCTCGTGGCCTCCTGCTTTGCTCTTGGAGCTGATGTGCTTGGTCAGGTCTCGTTTTAAGACGGGGGGGAGGTCAAGCTTAGACTGACCTGTGTTCGATCCTGACATGGTCTGTGCCTCACCACTCCTGGAGGTGTCGCTCTCTGAGCTCTGCTCTGCCTCAACCGCCTGCAGAGCCTCGTCTGGGGCCAAGGAGCAGGTTTGCTCCTCCACTTTCCCGCTGTTCTCCTCTTCCCTGCTTGAGGCAGCAGACTCTGAGTTCTCCATGGTGGAGGTGCTGACTTGTAACGACTGGAGGAACTGGCGGCTGTCTGGAGATTTCAACGCAGGCTTCTCTGGCCTGACTGATGAATCTGGTTTGGCTGCATCCGGCCTGCAGCTGTTTTCTTTGTTCACTCCGATCTGACTCTGAGCACAGTCCCTCTGCTGCTCCTCCACTATGTGCTGTGAGATTTCCATCCTGTCGCTACCTGAGCTATCCAGAGAACCTCTCTTTTCTAACACCGACTGTCTTTCTTTCCTGGGGACTTCTGGGAGCTGCCGTTCCTGCCTCGACTTCAGGGGCCCAATGGGTGGAGCTTTAGAGCCGAGTCCACTCTGTTTGGATGTGGGCTTTGATTGTGCCTCTTTCCCTTGACCGGAGACCTTACTCAGTTGAGAGGCGAGTACAGGAAGTGAGGACGTCTTCTTATCTTTCTGCAGTGAGGATTTATTGACCTTCTGACTGGAGGGAGTGGATGCAGAGCTCTGGTGACCTTCCCTCTGAGCACTGCTGCTTCTACTGCTGCTGCTGCTGCTGCTGCTGCTTTCCCTCGGTTTGGTTTTAAAATCTGCTTTTGGCTTCTCTTTTGCTTCCACAGCTCGTCCACTAGAAGGCAGCGGCCCTGGTTCCCTCTCGGGTCGGGACAGCTTGTTAAAGGCACTGGTCTCTGGTGCTGTATCTTGCTTCTGGGGCTTCGGGACTTTGGGGTGCTTCGGGACTTTGGGTTGCTTCTCTGATGAGTTTGTGTTGGTGTCTTTAGGGGGCACAGACTCTGAGCCCTTTGTGGCGGGATAGGGCGACCAGCGACAGGCTTTGTCCAGCTTTGGATTGCTACCACAGGTCTTAGAGTTCTTACTACCGCTGTGCTCAGATTCGGCTGTTTGTCCCTTGCTAACTTGAACCCCGTTACTCGGCTGACTTCTCTCGTTACTGGGAGTATTTTGAAACTGGCTAGAGCCCCGGGAAGAAAAACTGGGGGGAGGTGGGTGCGTAGGAGTTGGCCCCGAGCTGCCAAGGGGACGGGGTCTTTGTTTGTACTGAGATATATTGTTTTGGCCGTAGACCCCATTACTGCTGCCGCCGCTGCTGAGCCACGGCAGTCGATTCTGTTGATTGCCCGACAATCCACCGTGATCCCACTGCCTCCTGTCCCACCCTCCCTGGCTAAGCAAGCTTCCACCAACACACTCTTCAGATCCCCATTTCTGGAAGTTAGGAGGCTCCTGAGCATGCCAGGTGGCGCTCTTTCCCTGTTGACCGCGGTGCCAACTGTATCGGTTGCTGCCGTACCAGGTTTTGTGCTGCCCAGATCCAGCGAAGCCCTGTGGCGGCTGCTGCCAGGTGTACTCCCGCTGGTAGCGCTCCTTAGCTTCTTTTAACCGCTGCTGAAACTCCTCCTTTCTCCTACAATCCTCTTCTTCTTGTGCCAGCTTCACAGCAGCAGCCTCCTTTTCTTTCCTAAGAACGAGACACAGATCTTCACTCAGTGGCCTCTTTGGAGGTACCTCTGCTTTCCAACCCTAAAGCCACAATGCCCTCAGAAGAAATGCAAAGAAAATTCAACAGTAATCAGAAGAGTTGTTTGTATTTGATTCTCTGAACACACAGAAATATATCACCTGACTCTACCCCAGTCTTTAGCTCCACAGAGAGATTTAGTGTCTTTGAGTTTTGTTTTTTTCTCGCCCATAACGTTTGGCTTGTTCTCACCTGTCACCATTGTTTGCAGCCAGCAGCTGTTTCCATATATGAAGAGGAAGATGTGTAAAAAGAAAATAGTTTGCTGACAATTTAAAAAGTGGTAAAACAAAATCTCTCCTGCTCTCTGGCAGCAACAGTATATTTTATGTGACTTGATATTTATTTGAATCTGTTTAACAGGACGTTAAAGTTTCATTGGCAACCGTACATTCTCCCTGCACACTGTCGGCAGACGTCTAGGATTGGTTCAGTATGACCTACAGCTCAGGCATGTGAAAGGACAGCTGAGTGTCGGCTGCTGCCCTCAACCGTCTCCTCACATATCAAACTTTGCCAGATGCTGTGGTCAGAAGTGTTTTCTAACGTTTCCAGTGAGATACTGAGATCAACACGACACGTCTTCAGGAAAGAAAGAAACCCAGCGCACATGAGGAAGCCTCACAGATTAATATGTCGCGTCTGAACTTCAGTCGCAGTCATACTTTTTATAGTCTGCACTCCTGACACACGACACGACTCTGCTGGACGTGAAGCTGCAGCTAAAAGAGTCTGATGAGCGACACGGAGCAGAATGTGACTATACATGGTTTACAGTATGTTGTTCACACATGTAAACCTGTGAGCTATCAGCCATCTTTATATCCAATCACAGCAGCATCATTCACATGGATATAAGCATTAATAATTTGAATTTTTTTCAAAGAAGGGACTTTATAATACTAGATTTATATCACATGTTCATTTACAACCATTGTGCCTCCAACTTAAAAACTGGTAACATCATAAATTAGTTATTTTAAGAAAGCCTTACCTGATGAGCTCTTTTCTCTTTTCAATCAGGTCCACCAGTTTCTGGTCGAAGTAGTCCTCGTGGTCGTTCCCAGCATGCTTTTGTTCCGCTGCCTCCACATTCTGCTTGTGCGTGGGACTGGAAATGTGGCTGGCATAATCTGTGAGGCTCGCCACCGTCACCTTGCACACTCGGCACTCGTGTCCGCAGTCCCTGGGGAGGGAAGGCGAGAGCGGGCGTTCAATCGTTCCTACAGGCATTGTGACTGAACTCGTCTTCTATTGGTTTCTCGTCTGCAGAGCCTTAAAGGAAAGAACTCAGGCTCTACTTTCAGTGACTTAAAAGTCAAAATACAAACAGGAGAGGAGAATACTCAACAATCCTTTTCAAAAAATATAAGTTGTCCAAATTGTTTATCTGTCGCAGATCAGGAGGTAGCTAACTTGCAATTTTTTTTCCGTTAAAAAAAGTTTAAATGTGTATCATCCTGATCTTTGTTGTTATTTTTCTTCAGCAGGCCATAGGCGGCGCAGCGAGGGCAGGAGGAGCCAGGCTGGACCCGGGCAGCGTGCTCATCTAGCTGTTTATGTCCAGCCACCAAAACAAGCCATGCAGCACAGCACCGGGACGCAGCACAGACGCCTAGTGTCCGGTCATGATGGTGTCCGCTGCGCTGTGAGACTCGACACAAGGCTATGTCTGTATTTGACCCCCACGCTGCTCAGGGAGAGCTGGGACCCAGCCCCCTCCGGGCCAGCATGTGTTATTAAAACAGGCCCGAGCAGCCCACTGGCCAATCCCGAGCAAAGCCTGTGAAACTGGAGCCTCGTGCAGCTGCTCCCAGCCTCCACTTCAAAAACCTATCCCGAGTATGTCATCCCGTGATTCTGATACCGGTTGTGACTCTGCTGGCTCCTTCTCAATTTTCTGTTTCAAATTTGTGTCATGGCATTCGGCCATTATCTGACCTCTGGTGCAGTTGGCAAACTTGTGATCAACGGGGATAGTTGTCGATCAAGCTGCACCACATTTTACACACTCATAAATTTACTAAACCAAATTATATCAGGTTTCTCTCTGATCCTTCTAAGACTCTCTGGTGGATATTTGTCCCATAGTCTTACTGTCATCGTGCTTTAAAACAAATAAAACCCAAGGATAAATGGACAGGGGTTCAAACATAACCTCTTAAGCGGAGGTAATAAAATGTATTTAGATCAACACGTTTGTTTTCAGCTGCAGCGGCGAGGAAACTGAAACCCGACTCAGTAATGACAGCAAAGAAGTCAAATAAAAACTGTATCAAGTTAAGCTTCAGATATTTATTACTAGAGAGGCCGTTTTCTAAATCCATGTGCACTCTATTAATATTCTATATTTTTCTTACAACTATATCACAGAAGACGCTCAGCAGCAGCTCCGGACCTGAATCGATATTTGTACTTGTGGAGATTCTTCAAAGTCAGCAACGTGCCACATGCTTTCAGTAATCTCCACGGCGGTCACAAGATACCCAGTTGCCTCCTCTCGCTCAGGCCTGTTGTTCCGGAGAGATTGTGTCTAAATATACGTGCCACACTTGAAACAGCTGCCCATATATCCCCTGATCCAGCACGTGCCTCATGACCCAAATTCAATTTTTGGACTATACATTTCATACCCTTAAATGTTCATTTTTTAATTTTAACAATGAATAAGAGGTTTCATCCAAACATTGTTTGGGAAAAACAATGTTGGTATATGATTCATCTCTGTAATGCATTGATGTTTCCATGATATCTGTGCATGCTGTGTATTTTTAGACACTCACCGGCCTTTGAGCTTCTCCAGCTCTCGGTGGTGCAGCATACTCCTCATGTGCTCGTCCATCTCCTGTAAATAGACATTGTTAATTCTTGAAAAGTTGTTATTTTAAGCATTGAATGTTTATTCAGGTGTTAGATGCCACAAGAGAGGGAGAATTTAACAAGAAATGCAAGTGGAAGCAAAAAACGCTGTTATAATGGTGAGTGCAAAAGTAAAATTAAGTATTAATTAAAACATTAAATAGCATGACTCCATATAAATATTAGTGCATAAACACAAAGCTATGTGCATAAAATTATCTTCATCAGAATTGAACATGTACTTTATATGATAAAGCAAATATAATTATTTGTAAATCCTTCATATTTGTTTTGTCCACAGCTCAAGTGTAAATGTAGCTCGAGCTCCTGAAAGTATCACGTTGTTTATTCTGTATGAACCTGGTCTGAGGGTGAATTACCTGCTTAGAAACGTGGATTGTTTCACAGAGGATGCATTTTCTGTCTCTCGCCATTTTGAAAGAGGGTTGAATGAGGGAGGATCTCAGCCCATTACTGTCAAAAGAGAGAAGGAATTTAATGACAACACTCAACATCAACAGCTTACAAAAGGACAAAGCAACAAGTTCTGTGTTTATGATAAACTGGAATGACAGGTTCAACCTCTGTGGAATATGAGCAGTGTACAGTACGTCTGCGGTTGAGCTCACAGCGAGTCAGACGGATCAAACCTCTCTATTCCACAACATGCCTCAGTACCGCAGCCCGAATACCAGCACATAGTTCAACCTGGACCCGGGTCTAATTCAAGACTGCTGATAGAGCAACTCTGTGGCCAGGAGGCAGCAGAGCCATGGCAGCATCGGGCCCATGTCAGGACAGGAACATTTAACACTCACAAACAGGGGAGGATGTGGGGCAGGAGTCAACTGCTGGTGGATCTGTTTGTGGTGGTTTTTATACGCTAACACAACCTTCTTGAGACACAACCGACCCAGAGGAAAAACATGTTTCTGCTATAAAAAGTTATAGGTTTATGAATTTAGGGATGAACCCGCCATCTTTGTTATATTTGTGGTGCTGTTAAAATATAAAACGATAACAAAAATATTTGGTCTCTGTAGCAGAATTTTCTTACTTTTTAACAACACAATCTGGAGTCGGGGAAAGAAATACTGACTTAGCAGCAAGAGCACAGTGTCATTAAAGAAAACTTGTGTTTTTGCTTTTGTTTAGTTATTTATAACAGTTTGTGATTACCTGTAAACTGTGTAAACCCTTGTAACATTTCTTTGTAACAAGGGTTTGATAACAACATGTTAGAAAGGACAAAATTCCTTATACCCCCCCCCCCTGCCTATGTACACTGCCTAACTTTCATCTATGGACACACAACTTTCCTACTTCTACTATATTGATTCATTACACCGTCAAACAACAACGTTTACTCAACAATATAATGATTAATAACCACAGTTAAAGTCAGTTAGACCAATATTCACTTCCTGGTAATGTGGAGCCTGTTAAATTTCCTCCATCACAATGTGTCTCTGCAGCCAATGGCCCAGAGGTCAGCTGGTTACAGTGTGACATCAGGAACAAGGATGATCCCAGGGTCAAATGACCTCTGAGGCTGTGGACCTGTGTTCGTGTGTGTGTGTGTGGGGGGGGGGGGGGGGGGCAGCAAGCTAGTTACACAACAAACTATACAAAGGTGATTAAATCCGCTGATGCACTGAAAGAAGAATATCTTAAATCCTACGATCGAGTCTAAACAAACAACCATCACACAGCTTTCCTCTTTCTTCCAGAAACTGAAAAGGGGCGTTGACTCTAAAGTTAATTAAAGCTTTGTTTTAACGTTTAACACATAGAATATGACGTCAGGTCCAATGTTATCTCACAGTAAAAGCTCCAGACTAAGAGAGAGAGACGATGAAAGCTCGTCTGCTCTATTCATTGTGACAACTTGAGGGGTTAGCCTAGCTGCTAACAGCTAGCCGCTTGCTGCAGAAGTTCCTCCATCACATATCGAGTAAAGTTCGCTCTTCAGACGCTGTGATCGCAGTTGTACATAAAGTTTATCAAACGATCAGAACTCAAGAGACTGTCGGGAAATCAACACTCGCATCAGTTTAACACGAGTTTAGCGTTAGCTTGGTTTCGATTGTTGTTAGCCTAGCCCAGCTCCTCGATTAGCATGTGTGTTAGCATCTCCCTTAACTGATGGGACGAGAAGGCGACGAAATACCAACGATGGCTGCGCGATTCACGAACTGTTAACGCAAATTCAAACTGCTGAACGATTCAACGCCGTTTTAATCCGTTTAGTAACATTAACGACTCGCAGGTTAGCAAGCTAGCAACAACAAGCTAGCAGCGACAAGCTAGCCAGCGACAGCAAGGACTCAAAACAAGTGGCTTATTTGGGGTTTTACAAACGCGACAGTGTTCGCAGCTACTACATATTGTATTTAACAAGTAATGAGTATAAATACGTGAGAGTTCAGTACCTTAAAAACCTCCAGATGTGTGAGACTACTGCATTTCCCCCTGCACCGCTGGAGCTAACAACAACATCCTGCGCGACCCGGGGCGCGTTCACGAGCATCGCGCTGTGGGAAAACAGAACACCGCGCTCAGCCGCGGCTAAAATATGTGATCTCCCCGCGCAGATTCACCTGAGAAGATACTTGAGGAAAAGTATAAGTACTAAGCTTTAAAGAATACTAGTCACAAGATGTCGAATATTACTACTTTTATTTCTGTTATTATAAATGATATTATTCCATTATCATTATCATTTTAGTAAGAATAAGCTTATGATGACAGAAATCATAATTAAAAGTGTTATAAGTAATTTCTATAGTTAACAGATTTGAGCTCCCAGCATTATTTATGCTTTGAGACCTTTTCCACAGCTTCAGGCAGAATATGAGTCATTCACACGTTCAGGAGTTTTGAGATGTTCTCGGTAGAAATCCAGGCAGAAATTGTATTTTCATTTTCCAAATCCTTTACAAACATAAGTGTGTGAGACACAATCCTGAACAGCAACAGCATGGGTGATATTTCAGTAGAATTCAAACACAATGACAGACTGATACATTTGTACAATACATGTGTTCAAATCAAATGTAAAGACAACAGGAATTAGACAGAAATTTGGTTCCAGCTCAACAAAAACCAACGTCAGATCCCTCTGACACAAGAAAAATACTTTTCTGATCCCTTTAGAGTAAAAATACATCAAGTGGTCATAAATCCTAGACTCATTCCAGTTTCTGCTCAGTGACATTAACAGCATATATGACTGAGCATTGTTTTGAATAAGTAGGACACACAAATAGACAACGACAACATTCCCTTTAAAATGATATTATCTACACAAAGAGCAGAATAAAATGCAGCAACATTTTGACCAAAGTTCACAGTTTCTCAGTTGTAGACCTGAAAAACCAAAACTCACAAACTCTCTCATCGTTTTCTTTTATGTGCGTAAAAAAAAAATACATTTCAGAAACTACATCTCAGAAAATATCAGTGAAATATCTCAAGAACAATAAATCTTTGATTGTGTTATAAACACAGAGCTCTCCATTTGTAGGGGAAGTGATAGGAAATGACTGAAGGAGCAGTAATTTTCAGTTAGAACACATCACCCTCAGTTAGGTGATAATATCTATATAACAAATCTTAAGGGGAAAATCATTAGTGTGAATTATCCTGAGCGACAATGCAAAAACAGTGTACTGACCTCAAAACCCCTCAGGACAAATACTAATAAACCAGATCTGAACCCGACCAGAATGTGTCCTCAGGCGATTTGGTTCAGTTCCCGTGCTTTATTCCTCAGGTGCCTCTTACGCATCCTGTTTATCCACTGAATGGCGAGCTTGGCAAAGTTAGCTGCCTTGAAGAAAGCCATGAAGACTCCACACAGGATGGCGATGGAGTTCCAGGGATTTGCGGTGACGATCTGTTTGGAGGTGAACAGAGTTGTGTTACAGAGCGACACACTGGACGTGGATAACAAACTGTCATGGAGAACCTACCAGTCGGATTTCTTGCATGAAAGGATCCCGCCATTCAAAGACAGCAAAGAAAAGCTGGTTGCTCTGCTCCGACTCAGGTCTTTTATCATTGAATTTCACCACAGTTGACTAGAAGACCAAATACTGAGGTTAATGCTTTTAAAGTATATTCTCATCTCATACACGCGTATTTGTGAGTTGCTCGGACGTAAATACCTCTTGACGAAACTCAATAGCATCATTGCTTTTCCCAGACGTCCTCACTAAAGACATCTTGACCCAGGTCCTGAATCCTCCAGAGAAGGTCCACATGGAGTAATTCCTCTCACAGTCCCTCATGAACTCTGACTGATTCCGGCTGTCAGGGAAACACAGGGAACACTGACATCACATCACAGCACATGTGCATGATTCAATACACGATCACACTGGGTCACAAAGCTTTTACAAATCAGTGTTTCTTTTCGTTTCATGACCCAAAAGTCACTAAATCATCACTTTTAAATTGTAAACTGTCAATCAGTCTGTGTGGTGAGCCCCCAGGAGGCCTCAGTCAACAGGATCTGTCCATGGATTTTGCAGTTACCTGTCATTCAAGTCACTAAACTTGGCGAAAAGCATGTAGGTGATGGCACTGAAGTCCTCTTCTGTTTCATTGTGACTGAACTGCATGAAGATCAGCTCTTTGTTTCTGACGTCAGAGGGACCGCGGACCACCAGAGCTCGTTTCTGTGAGAGACACGAGAAGAGACGTTCTGATGATCTATCATAAAAGACAACACATCAATCTCACTTCTACCCCCTTAGCTTAAAGGAGGCATGTGATGTTTTTTCAATGTTTATTTCCTCTCGAGGGTTTAAGGCTTTTTGTGAATATAAAGTTCTGCAAAGTTTAAAAGTCCTAAAAGCTCCTAAAACGCCTCGTTAGGAGTCGGCTGATACTTCCACATTAAAATGATCAACCCGTATATGAGCAACAAACTATGCTAAATGTATTAATATTCCACCAGTTGAAGGAATGTATGGCTGACCTCTGTTTGATTTGTAAACGGTCCAAAGTAAGTCACGTTGCTGATCACACAGTCTCCCTCTTGAGGTTGGCCCGGGTTCACTAACGGAGGGATGGAGTCGTGGTAGTGATGTCTGCAGCTTAGCAGCTGAGCTCGGCCAGGATAGACAGCGATACCTTGTTAAACAACAACAACATCACAATAATGAATAATAAATCATCCCGGATAAAGACATTTCATTGTTGGTTTAACAAAATGTTGTTGATTGAAGCGATGGACAGTTGAAGGTTATTATTCAAACAAACCAGGGGGAGAAAACGATTCCACCTCTTTGTAGGTGACCGACATGACGGGGTGGTTGAGTTTGTCCAGGAAGTCGGAGATGGTCTGGTACACCAGGAACGCCGCCACCGCCGTCAGCAGCAGGTAGATGAAGATGAGCGCCACCGTGAAGACGTTCTTCAGGCAGGCTTTACTGAACCTCATGGACGGGCTGCTCTCCCTGAGGTCATCCTCTGCAGCCGGAGAAAGTATCAGTCATACAAACTGGCAAATTCAGACAACCTCAAGAAAACAGGGATAAACTGTGTTACTGGCAATATTAAAATTCAAGGTAATTCCTTTTTTTAAATTAAGAACTAATAAAAGATCAGCTGTGTCTGCTTATAAATGATTGAACTCCTGATGCTGTGACATGTTCAGGAGAAGATCATCGAGCCTCCAGCACCGAGGCCTCTCTGACCACAGCTCTGCTCCCACCTGGGGAGATCCGGCCGTTCGGCTCTTCTCCCTCCTCCGGGTCTTCTGGTGACTCATCATAAAGGTCCGGAGACTGTGTGTGGCCTTCACCTTCGTCTTCATCACTGAACTGTGAGGGGGAGAAGATGACATTTTATTCTAGGCAGATAAAAACATTCACAACTTTGTCATTGGCCATTTGCTTCTTTAATATTCTACTATATGAATGAAAATGTGAATTTGATCAATGGATGAGTGTGTGATGGAGGAATGTATTTGTTGTTATTGATTGTGTTAATATGCTGCAGATAATTTCAAGAAAGATTCCACACTGTGGAAATAAAGACAATTCTATTTTAAAATAATAAAAAAAGATATTCATATTCTATATTATGTTATTTTGATATTAAAAACAGGTAAAAGATTGATGGAAAACCATTTAAAGTAAATATATCTAAAATACATCGATGACACAACATAATATTCACATTAGCTCCATCTTCAGCCTAAACAGCAGAAAGATTAAACACCTTAAAGCATCTCTAATAAAAAAAAGATAGTATACATATATTAATAGATAACTCACTATATATAACTTTGATGTACATTTATCTTGAGCAGCTACTTTTAAAATATTGTATTACTTGTAATGAAGACAGAAGAAAGAATAAAACAAATAGGATTCTATCCATTCATCCGACCAGATAAATAAATAGGACAGAGTCAGTCACAGTAATGGAGCTGAGCTGTCATCACAGAGCGCAGCAGGACATCGAGGCTCCTGCAGGGACTTTAAAATGCAGGTAACAGTTTGCGAGCAGCAGGTTTTAATGAGCGGTCAGACTCGAGAGAGAGAGAGAGAGAGAGAGAGAGAGAGAGAGAGAGAGAGAGAGAGAGAGAGAGAGAGAGAGAGAGAGAGAGAGAGAGAGACCCCCTGAGGTCAGCTGGTTTCACAGGAAGCTGCTCGGTCCTGCTGCTGCTGTCCAGTCACATGATGTCCACTGGGCCTGCACCACGTTCTCTAGTAATTATTAATAAGGAAAAACAGCAGCAGTATGAAACCATGTGCGTGGTTATGAAGGAGGAGAAAGCTCCGCTGCTCACCTCTCGGTATGAGGACCGGGGGTTTGCTTTCCTCAGCATTCCTCTGCACTGAGCTCGTCAACAACAACAACCAGAAGAAGAAGAAGAAGTTTGAACAGAACTCTTCATAACGACCCGAGGCATGTTTAATGAAGTTCCCTTGTCCCAGGGCTCAGGTCCCTCAGCTGCCTCGTTCCCAAACACACAACACGCAGCTGCCTCGTTCCCAAACACACAACACAAACCGCCCGTGTGGATTCTGGTGACGGAGATAAAGTCAGAGCCCATCCCATGATAATAAGACGGCTCCAGGCCGCGATGCAACAGGAACACACCGTGTGTCCTGGTTTCCTCGTCTCCTGCGTCCTTACTCTATGTGTTGACCTAATGCTGCCTTCAGGTGCTCACAGGAAGTTTCTCTAAAGTCACTGGACTGTAAAGTGAGTCTCGAGTTTTAAGTGACCAATAGAATGTTGCTTCTATTTCATCTGACTGTATCACTACTCTTTTATTTTCCATTCTCATTTCAGCCACAGAGTCACACATCTTGCTCCGTTTTAGTACGTTTGTGTGATATACATGTATTATTATATATTATAAAAGATACTATAAGACTTTATATGTTGTTTCTTTCTACTTTTTCTCTGGGTTCATGTTTCAGTCAGTCCATTTGGACCAATGAGCTTAACTGATAAGACAGACCAGTAAAAAAATGAACAATAAAAACAAAACACTATCAATGTTCTATTTTTGATTATGGAAAAAAAGTAGTGTAACTTAACAGCAACTCAAATTCCACTTTTCACAGTCTTTACACCTTGAGGTTGTTTTTACCATAGACTGTGTGGCTGCCACTTGTGTTTAACTTGTTAGACTGAAATAAGTTTTATTATCCTGTGGTAACTGCCATAATCTGTTTCTTATCATTGCACACCCTGCACATGACGACAGTTATGTGTGAGAAATGGTATGCAGCCCTCGATTGGCCACAGTGAGCTGTCAAACCTTTGTCTGTCTAATTTCTGATGGTGTTTGAACGCATCATCCGGAAGTTGTCGCAGACAGGAAGTGAAGTGGATCGAAGAGTTTCGCATAGAAACGACGGTGGCGCCATGGCAACAGCGCTTCTCTGTGTTCTCTGCGTCTTCTTCTGTTTGACGTCATCACAAAACTTCAAACTGAAGTTTAAACCTGCGACGAAACCGGTTCGATTATTTACCGAAGAGGAGCTGAGGCGGTACGACGGCAGCGAGGTGAACTTTCATCTTATATATACAGTCTGTCAGTGAGGCAGCAAGTCTATGGTTATATACAGTCTGTTAGTGAGGCAGCAAGTCTGTGGTTATATACAGTCTGTTAGTGAAGCAGCAAGTCTGTGTTATACAGTCTGTGGTTATATACAGCCTGTTAGTGAAGCAGCAAGTCTGTGGTTATATACAGTCTGTGGTTATATACAGTCTGTTAGTGAGGCGGAAAGTCTGTGGTTATATACAGTCTGTTAGTGAAGCAGCAAGTCTGTGTTATACAGTCTGTGGTTATATACAGCCTGTTAGTGAAGCAGCAAGTCTGTGGTTATATACAGTCTGTCAGTGAAGCAGCAAGTCTGTGTTATATAGTCTGTGGTTATATACAATCTGTTAGTGAGGCTGCAAGTCTGTGGTTATTTACAGTCTGTTAGTGAAGCAGCAAGTCTGTGTTATACAGTCTGTGGTTATATACAGTCTGTGGTTATATACAGCCTGTTAGTGAGGCTCCAAGTCTGTGGTTATACAGTCTGTGGTTATATACAATCTGTTAGTGAAGCAGCAAGTCTGTGGTTATATACAGTCTGTGGTTATATACAACCTGTCAGTGAAGCAGCAAGTCTTTGGTTATATACAGTCTGTTAGTGAGGCAGCAAGTCTGTGGTTATATACAGTCTGTGGTTATATACAACCTGTTAGTGAAGCAGCAAGTCTGTGGTTATATACAACCTGTGGTTATATACAGCCTGTTAGTGAAGCAGCAAGTCTGTGGTTATATACAGTCTGTCAGTGAAGCAGCAAGTCTGTGTTATACAGTCTGTGGTTATATACAATCTGTTAGTGAGGCTGCAAGTCTGTGGTTATATACAGTCTGTTAGTGAAGCAGCAAGTCTGTGTTATACAGTCTGTGGTTATATACAGTCTGTGGTTATATACAGCCTGTTAGTGAGGCTCCAAGTCTGTGGTTATACAGTCTGTGGTTATATACAATCTGTTAGTGAAGCAGCAAGTCTGTGGTTATATACAGTCTGTGGTTATATACAACCTGTCAGTGAAGCAGCAAGTCTTTGGTTATATACAGTCTGTTAGTGAGGCAGCAAGTCTGTGGTTATATACAGTCTGTGGTTATATACAACCTGTTAGTGAAGCAGCAAGTCTGTGGTTATATACAACCTGTGGATATATACTCTGGCGTTATAAACAGCCTGTTAGTGAGGCTCCAAGTCTGTGGTTATATACAGTCTGTGGTTTTATACAATCTGTTAGTGAAGCAGCAAGTCTGTTGTTATATACAACCTGTCAGTGAGGCAGCAAGTCTGTGGTTATATACAGTCTGTCAGTGAAGCAGCAAGTCTGTGGTTATAAACAATCTGTGGTTATAAACAGTCTGTGGTTATAGTCTGGTGTTTTATTAAGTCTGTGGTTATAAACACTCTGTGGTTATATACAGTCTGCTAGTGAAGCAGCAAGTCTGTGGTTATACACAGTCAGTGGTCATATACAGTCTGTCAGTGAGGCAGCAAGTATGTGGTTATATAGAGTCTGTGGTTATAAACAGTCTGTGGTTATATACAGTCTGTTAGTGAAGCAGCAAGTCGGTGGTTACATACAGTCTGTGGCTCTATACACAATCTGTGGTTCTATACAGTCTGTGGCTGAAGCAGAATCCTTATATACAGTCTGTGGTTACATACAGTCTGTGGTTACATACAGTCTGTGGTTATGCACAGTCTGTGGTTCTATACAGTCTGTGGCTGAAGCAGAATCCTTATATACAGTCTGTGGTTACATACAGCCTGTGGTTACATACGGTCTGTGGCTCTATACGCAGTCTGTGGTTCTATACAGTCTGTGGTTCTATACAGCCTGTGGTTATATACAGCCTGTGGTTACATACAGTCTGTGGCTCTATACGCAGTCTGTGGTTCTATACAGTCTGTGGCTGAAGCAGGATCCTCACCTACAGACTCTCTGTTGCAGGAGGCTCAGCCCGTGTACATGGCCGTGAAAGGAGTCGTGTTCGATGTCACCACAGGAAAAGGTGAAGAAAAACTTTTGCAAATACTTTTTTAAACTACTTTATTTGTTAATACTTTTTAAGCTTTTAAGCAAATAACAGAAGTTTAACTTGTGATTGAGTGTTTACACATCGTGATATCAACCCAAGTGAAAAGTTAAAAGTTGTGGTGGCTCCTCATGTGTCAGACGTGTGTGAGTTCCATCCACTGCTGATTCACTTCCTCTTTAAACTTCTCTCATGGGTTTATAAATATAATGATCTGTGTCTGATGCACTGATAAGCTCAAACCTGTGACTCAGCTCTTTGTTGTGTTATTTGTCATCCGTCACTAATCAGCGTCATTTGACTCTCTCATGTGAGAACGAGCTCCACCTCAAGAAAAACACAACAATGAAATGTTTGTATTGATGCATTCCCCCCCCCCCCCCCCCCCCCCCCCCCCCCGCTGCAGAGTTCTATGGTAAAGATGCTCCGTACAACGCCCTGGTGGGAAAGGACTCCACTCGGGCTGTGGCTAAGATGAGCCTGGACCCGGCTGACCTGACATCAGATACTGTGAGTGTCGCCTGAACATCCAAAAACAAATCTCTCTCCCCCACACACACATATACACACACACACACACATACACACACACACACACCTGTCTGGATACAAGGTTTCCTCTGTCTCCTGTGGGTGGGATGCACTGACACCTGACACCTTTCATGGTGCATTGTGGGAAAAAATGAGCTCACTGTGTAGGGTATAAGGACTCTCACAGAGGAAAACAATAACTAGAAGTAAACTGGTGACTTTCTCCCATCCCCCCCTCCACAGAGCGGCCTCAGTGAGGAGCAGCTCACGTCTCTGGACAGTGTCTTCGAAGGTACGTACAAGACCAAGTATCCCATCGTGGGCTACACGGCGTCACGCATCCTCAAGGAGGACGGGAGTCCGGACGAGGACTTCAAACCAGAGGACCAGCCGCAGTTTCAAATCAAAGACGAGTTTTAATCTCATTTCCTGTACATAAGTCAGAGAGTCTTATTGTGAAGGGGTTTCTATGGGCTATTTTTTTTACAATTTTTCTGTTTACTTCCAAGTGCAATAAATGTAAAGACGAACAAAATACATGTGATAAAGTGTATTTTTGTATATGGTTTACATGGTTCTTTGTCAGATGTGAGAGATTTATTGAACAAGTAATATAAGGAACATCCTAAAAAACTTTTATTTTGTAGAAGTTTTGTTTAATATATAGTTATTCAGCTTAAATACAGAGCAAGATGACAGATTTTTAATTTAGTCTCAGCTGTCAATCATGAAATAGCTCATTCAAACCAAGATTATCATAAACATGAACAAACATCAGTGTGATTAAAAACTTCCTAAAATAACATAAACCAACTTTGGGAAAAATGTATTTGACGTTTACTTAGATTCATGTCCTGTCTGCTAACGTGGAGGAGGCGGGAGTCATGACCTGTACTGCAGCCAGCCACCAGGTGGCGATTGAGTACACAGTAATAAGGACAAATACATTGAACAAATATAAAGATAGTATTTAATCTATTTAATTTAAAGTGTCCCATGAAGACCACAGGCTCTGGTCTACCTAGCAACAGAGCTACCACTAACTGTCCTTTTTATTATCAATAGAGATTAGTCACTAGTCAATGAAATGTCAAATAATTCTATCTAGAGACTTGTTGCTATTCAGAATTGTTTCTGATTATTTTCCAGATTTTCTTTCTGCTCTAGGATGTTTTTACTAATATATAATAATAATAATGTAATTAAAAGCAGTGAATCTGCCGCTCTGTGAATGTTGACACGATAACAATCGAATCCATTTGTTTAAAATGTTTGTACCTTTATCAATAAAGTCTAAAAAACCTCAAACTTCTCCAGAGTTTGTCTCAGTTGGATTTTCCACAGAAACGCTGTTATCTCTTTACGACTGGCTGCTGTCATCTCCACACAGGCAACATAAACAGTGCGTCCGGGCCTATAGAGCTTAGTGTGCTCCGATCAAAGGTCACCGCGGTGCCGCAGCAGAGATAGGCGTTCATCTCCGGGGCCAAGCGTCTTGCTCTGCTGGGTTTGCTCAGTCTGGAGGTAAATCTGTCAGCTTGTGTGTGATAGTAACCAAGTGGAAACCTCCCACGTTAACAGGGAACTGCGTACGCACGGGTTCAAAGGACACACGCCCTGCCCTTGAGTCTGCCCGTGAGAGCGCCGCGCCGCTCTTTATCAGGTGAGGGTTCTGCTGGGAGTCGGCCACTGCAGCCTCGGTCCACCTGGGAAACACTTTCTTCTGCTGGAGCTCTTCCCCCCCGACCACAGCCACGATGCCCAAAACAGTAAGACCTTCAAACCTTTTACCGATTCTGAATGATCACATGTCACTGAGACGTCTCTCCGGCCCAAGTTGGAGAAGGAGGTGGTGGGGTTATGGAGTAAAGCTTCTTTAATCTATGAGTTTATGCTGAAATACATCTGGAGAGAAATCACTAGGCCTAAATCAGATGTGTTATTTAAAGCTTTATTCTTTTGTTAAACATCTTTTTGGTTTTACCTTTGAGTTTCCAAATGACACGGATCCTTCTTGGCATTTACTCATTAACCAAAGGTAGAGTTTGACCCATGCTGCTCACATTCCTGGGGCAAGAAACTCTCTGAAAGTGCTTCTCCTTTGCTCAAACTGGCCCGTGTGCTGTTTGTGTGGTCATGTGAATCTGAACAATAATCAAGCCCATTAACTTTGGTGACCCTGGAAATACGTGTAAATGCCATAAACTGAAGTTTCCTCAACATCTCATGACTGTGTGGTTCAACCACTTCTTTCTGTCCCTGGATTCCTACCAGTTCGGGCAGCGTTAATCAATTTTCCATCCATGAACTCGAGGAGAAGCTTGTGCCTGTGAGTCCTGAATGCCCTCAGAGAGAGTTACTTTAGAGATGACAGCATCAAACTGCTGGAAAACTGATAAGAAAGTCCACAGTTTGTGTTACGACTGCAACTCAGCGCTTATATTGACACTCCAAGGAGAAGGGCTCTGTGGGGAGGTCACGCTGACGTCTGACTTTCAACCGACCTGAAATCCAACAGCTTTATGAGTCATGTTAGTCAAGTAGTGCTTTCGTTTTTTTCTGTCAAATGCTGTTGAATCGAATTTTGGCATAAATATTAACAATTAACAGTTAAGCAACACGATTGGAGGAACCAAAAAAGATACAAACCAAATAAAAGAAACGTACTTAATGGTTGTAATGGATTACTTGCTTTCAGCTGAGGTTTCATAAATGTTATGTTCCAGTTTTTTTGTTGCCCAAGTTTCAGTGAGTTTATCTTTATGACACCCGGGGCGTGCTCCAGTTCATAAAAATGATTGTGTAACCTCTGCGTGATGATTCTGGTTCAAACACTCATCGTGTGCTTTTCAGTTCTTTTTGGTATAAAAATTTAGATGACTTCATTTTTCATCGCCTGGGCCGTTATTCCTTGAGACTCAAGGAAAGTCCGATATAAGTGCTGAGTGTTTGAATGCTCTTGTGATAAGCGGCTGGTCCCCGGGGGGGGGGTGAAGCCTGAAGGCAACTTGGCAAGCGGCGGGTATTTAGATTTTTTTTTTTTTAATCTGCCTATGTGCAACCTTGTGGCACCTCACAAGGGCAGTCCAAAGTCTGAGGAGATAGTGAGCAATTATGGTTTATGAACAATCCACTTCACAGCTCCACATTAAAACCATCGTTCACACCGAAGACTCAACGGATCATTTGTGTCTTTTTATCATCAAATATATTTTTTTATAATGTAATCACTAAAAAAGAACCGCATTCCTCAGGTCAACTAAAGGTTCACTGAAAGCACGACTCTGAGAAATGTAAGATGGACGGCTTCAGATCTTTGTTTATAAAAGTGAGTGACTGAAGGGAAACAGGGAACCTCGGTTGTCTCGTGACTTAAAAAACTTTTTCCGTTGCAGGTCAATGTTCGCGTCACCTCGATGGACGCGGAGCTGGAGTTCTCCTTCCACCCCAACACCACAGGGAAGCAGCTCTTCGACCAGGTCTGCGTGGAACAGTGAAGCACAACACACTGATGGGTTTGAATCGTGGTTTAGTCTCAACTGGAGCTGTGGGAATCGTAGGGTCATGAAAACAAAGCTGCATCGGATAAAGTTTTTCTGGTTGTAGAACTAGAAAATTGACTCTTAGTAGTATTTGGTTGTAATCAATCAATCAATCAATCAAATTTTATTTGTATAGCCCGTATTCACAAATTACAATTCATATCTTAGGGCTTTAACAGGGTGTGACATCCTCTGTCCTTAACCCTCAGCAAGAGTAAGGAAAAACTACTAAAAACCCTTTTAACAGGGTAAAAATATGTAGAAACCTCAGAGAGAGCCACATGTGAGGGATCCCTCTCCCAGGACGGACAGAAGTGCAATAGATGCCACGTGCAGGAGAACATCATCAAGATTAAAGTCTTCAAGATTAAAGTCTCTAGTAATAAATCAAGATTCCAATGCTGAGCTATTTAATCCTTAATTTAAAAAGTAAGAGCTATGTGTCAAATCGTTGACTCATTAGTATATTCGTTTTTTGTCTCTTTTTTTTTTATTCCTGGCAGAAATCGGGATGTTTTGAAACCATCTTTGGATCTTTAAATATAAAAGTCAATGAGGATCTCATAAGAACTTAACTTTTTCTATTTTTTAAATTGACAAATTATCTCACTTGGTGATTAATAGTTCCAGACAGTTGAATTAAAAAAAACTAAAACGCTTCATTCATTTATTCTGTTTATTTTGTTCCACATATTTAATTTCCACAACATATTTGGTGCAAAACAATAAATCAATAGATGGAAAATATAACGTTAATAGAGCAGACGGGAGTTTCTCAGTTTCTCAGTAAGATCCTGTTTTAACTGGTCTGTCTTCTTCTGTGTGTGTTTGTTGCAGGTTTCCAGAACCATCGGCCTCCGGGAGGTTTGGTACTTCGGGCTGCAGTTCACCGACATCAGAGGACTCACCACATGGCTGAACTTTGAGAAGAAGGTGAGTTTGTGATACTGAACGAGTGAAAGACCTCAGGTTTGGTCCCTGTGCTGTTCAGCTGGAAACCTCTTCTCCTCTACACGACTTTACTCCTTATCCTTTAATTATTTACTCCGTTTATCTTCTTATATTAATCATCAAGACTGTTATTGTGTCTCGCTGCAGGACCAAGAACATCTCCCCAGTTCTAACTAACTCACTCACAGAAAACTCAAAGTTTCTCCAGCTCTCATCGCTCCACTTTGCTCTCCTCCTCTCCTCACATGTTGTTTTATTCTTTCATTTAATCTTCTCCGTGCTGTGCTCAGGTGATGGGCCAGGATGTGAAGAAGGAGACGCCCCTGCAGTTCAAACTGAAGGCCAAGTTCTACCCAGAGGACGTGACCGAGGAGCTGATCCAGGACGTCACCAGGAGGCTCTTCTTCCTGCAGGTGAAGGAGGACCTTCTGTCGGAGGTGATCTACTGCCCTCCGGAGTCCGCCGTGCTGCTCGCCTCCTACGCCGTCCAGGCCAAGTACGGAGAGTACCAAAAGGCGGTGCACCCCCCGGGTTACCTGTCCTCCGAGCGCCTGCTGTCCAATAAGTGAGTGGGACTTGGTGGGAGGAGGCGGATCTTCAGTTGTGGGACGGTGATGAGTTTCCACAAGGTCGAGTGTGTGTGCTGCAGATTGACAATACAAAGTAGAACGACAAAAACAAAGACAACGACAATGTTTGTTTGCTTGGCGTAAATATATGAAATAATATCCTAAAACAATTAACCTCACACATGAACAAAGAACAAGAGAATAAAAGAACATATTAAAACCTTAAATCCTGCACAGAAACTTTCTAAGTTATTGATATTTTACTAAACATACAAATTATCTCATCTATACAAGCTAAATCCTCTAGATCCAGATTTTTATTTAGATCTGTACTAAATTCCACACTAACTTCCGTCCCCTAAATCTACCAAATTTTCATAAAATTCCTTCAATCATTTCCTGGGGAATCTGTAAAAATCAAGGAAAGGTTCTTTCTCTGAACCCTTTTCTTCAGGAGATCATGCAGCTCAACAAAAGTCCCTTTTTGTTTTCCGACACTCACAGTAGCCAAGAAAAGATGTAGCAGAATGGGACGATGCAGCATGTGTTCGATTCCGCTCTGTACGTAGACACACAGACTGTTTACGTTCAGCTCGTCTCTCCCCTCAGAGTGCTGAAGCAACACAAGCTGTCCAAGGAGCAGTGGCAGGACAGAATCCAGACCTGGCACCAGGAGCACGGCTCCATGCTGAAGTAAGAGACGAGAACCTTACTGTCACAGCAAAACAATGACATAACATATAGGACAATTTCTATTCAAGAAGTTTGTATACCTGCGTGTGATGTTACATGTTGTCCACGTGTGCGTCTCACGCGAGCAGGGAAGAGGCCATGATCGAGTATCTGAAGATCACTCAGGACCTGGAGATGTATGGCGTCAACTACTTTGAGATCAAGAACAAGAAAACCACCGAGTTGTGGTTGGGAGTGGACGCTCTGGGACTCAACATCTACGAGAAGGAGGACAGGTTAGTCACTAAACGGATGTGTCTCTCTGAACGTCTCTCCTGACACGCAGGAGCGTTTTCAGGGGACATACCAGATCGTGGAATTCAAGGGGGTTGCTCTGGATCAGCTGTTCTCAGGGGCCCCCTGGAAACTGCTCGCTTTGCCGACCTGTGTGTGTTTCATTGACTCGATGACACACTAACCCTCACCCTAGACAGGAGGGCACCGCTCGAGCAGTCGTTGACCTCCACTACCTTCTCTCTCAGTCGACCAGGTTTTAAATAGAATATCTGACCACATGGCTGTTGTTGTTGAGAGGCCATCGACCTCCAGTTATTCTACAGCACCAAAGTTTTCTGTCTCAGAAGCTGCAGGATGTGTCTGATCACTTCTCTTCTTCATCTTCCTCCTCCAGGCTGACTCCAAAGATCGGATTCCCTTGGAGTGAAATTAGAAACATTTCTTTCAATGATAAGAAATTTGTCATCAAGCCCATAGACAAGAAAGCCCCTGTAAGTATTTATACATATATAAGTATATATATCCTCAGCACGTCTCACAGAATTAATATTCTACAGGTTATAGAATATCCAAATCTTATTAGACAGATACATTTTATTTAATTTAAGCTGTTGTTTGCATTTTTTAAGAATGAATATGATACAACATCTGTGCAGAGACAAAAAAAAAAAACGTTTACACATTTATGATGATTCCTAAGACACACACCACTGTTACAAAACGTCAATATTACATAAGCTTACTCACATATGTCATGGGAATTTCTTAATAGTCAAGCACAAGTCATTACAATGTCTTTCTGGAAGTTTATTCTACATCTGCAGATGGGCATCAATGTACAAGACCATGGAATAGATTTCATACAATGAGCAATGACATTTTATACATCTCCAAGCCCCTCCCATAGAGGAAACAAATGTTATCGATCAACCTCTTTCATGTTAAGCAATAGGTGACCAATATCCTGTCACCTACTCTTTCCCAGACCCTTGGAATGTAACATCTGTTTTCAAGATCCATTTCCCAATGTTTACAACCACAAACTCCCCCGTGTTGTTAAGTCTTTGTTTGGTGACCCTGTCAGTGAGGAAGTCATATAACATCAGTTTGAGTGCAACCCTGACTTCTCAGGGATCATTTGTTAGCTTTCCAAACATCAAAGCAGTTCCTCATATCAATCATTGCCCTAATAGTAACATTTCTATCACACATACTTCAGGGTTCTTCCACTCATCCTATTTATGTACATTTTTATATCGTCTTTCTTCCATAGTTTGTTTTATGTCTTGAGTAAAACACTTAAATTCCCTGTGTTGTTAAAGCAAATTGTTGTTTCCAATCACTTTTTCAACATTTTTGTCAATGGTGAGCGTTAATATTACATTTCAAACGAGGCAATCGCTCCAAAAATATAACCACGATTACGCAAACCCTAAATTATAGCGTAAGCATCATGCTGATTTTTATATGATTCGAAAACCAAACTGTCACTGAAATGTTGTTTTCTTTATTTGTCTTTGTCCTTGTAAGGATTTTATATTCTACGCTCCGCGGCTGCTAGTGAACAAACGCATCCTCCAGCTGTGCATGGGAAACCACGAGCTGTTCATGCGCCGCCGCAAGCCCGACAGCATCGAGGTCCAGCAGATGAAGGCCCAGGCCAGAGAGGAGCGGCTGCACAAGAAGATGGAGAAGTCAGTGAAGGCTCATTGAGTTAAAAGAAGGAAAAACGACACAGACGTTAAGATTTGATTGATCTGGGGACGCGACAGAGATTTACAATCCATCTTCTTTTTTTTGTGTGTTTGTTTTTTCAGGGATCAGCTGGAGAGCGAGAAGAAGAAGAGGGAGGCCATCGAGAAAGAGAAGGAGCAGATGGAGAGAGAGAAGCAGGATATGATGAAGAAGCTCTACGAGTTTGAGGAGACGACCAAGCGAGCAGAGATCGGTGAGACACTTTACACAACGAGCTGTAACTGAGGCCTGTGCTCCGGTGGCTGTGTGATGTCACAGATTCTACAGTCACATGGTCCAGCAAATCACAATCAATAGGTTTGAATGTAAACGTTAATTTGAGAGAAAAGGACAAAAATCGTACATAGATTAAGAAAGTGATTCACAGAGTTTTTTGGATTTTGCCTAATCCTGCTGACAAACAAACAAATGGGGTTTATCTTTCTTTTCTTTTGACTTTTTTCATGAATCATAAAGTTTTATTTGTTTATCTTGTTATCGCAAATCACAATTTGCCAAATATGATTTAACAATCTGTACAAAGTGCAACTTCTTTTGTCCTTAATCCTCGACTAGAGGAACACAATATTTTTTTACAGAGGAAAAAAACCCTCAGAGTCAGAATAACTATATATATATATTTTTTTTTAACAATATATTTATTGAGTTTTACATATAAGAAACATACATTCAAACATTTATAAACATACAAACACCCCCAACCCACAATCAAACACTCAGGGTAAAGAAAAAGAGGCAGAAATTAAATAACTTAAATAAGATTAAATAAAATAATTTAAAAAATACATATATAAAAATATAAGAATAAATGGAAGTAAATAAAGACATAGATATACAAATACAAATAAATAAAATAAAATTCCAATCAATCAAATCAAAAGCCTAGATAAAATAACGTTCTCTTATTCATAATATTAGTTAGTTACAATTAATATTCATCCTATTGGTGCTGCTATTTTATTCTGTTTCACTCATTAATTTCCACTGGGTTGCTTTCAGAATAACTATATATTTATTACTCAAATGAAAGAACTATTAACTTGAGGGGTCACAAGTTCATTTTATGGGTCCACAAGCAGCCAAAAAACTGTTAACTCTCCCTTAAGTTGAGCAAATGTGTTATTTCACAGGCCTAAAATCATCAGTCATTCATCACCCTGTGCTTTAACACCACGCAGCACTTGACACACACCTCCCTGTGTTTCGCTGACTTTGTTGCGCAGAGCTTCAGGAGCAGCTGGAGCGGGGCGTGAGGCTGGAGGAGGAGAGGAGGAAGGTGGAGCAGGAGGCGGCGCGGCTGGAGACCGAGAGGATGGAGGCCATTATAGCCAAGGAGGAGCTGGTCAGGCAAGCCGAGGACCAGATAAAGAGCCAGGAGCAGCTGGTGAGTGCAGAGCCCGCAAAATCCTTCACGTGAGAAAAAAAGCAAAGTGGCACAAAACCACTCATCACAATCAAAGCTCCCACATCCAGGATAAACACTCATTGAGGGTCGGAACTAATGCCTCCTTCAGTTTGGGTGATTTTCCTGCTTCACTGGGATTAAAGCAGTCATGAGAAAACCATCTAAAACTCTTTCTCACACTGAAACTCTCTGAGGTAAATCCCTATGTTCAAGGGCCACATTTATTTATTCACATTTCAGTTCAACTAATATTAAATAATTCAAGTTGTAGTGGTTTGATCTCCCCCTCGTGCTTTTTGTCCTTTCGCTCATAAAGATAATTAAGTAGGGCGAGTTGAACAGGTAACTTCTCTTGGGTTGTTTTTGTTGTTGTTGTTGTTGACTCGGTTTGTCCCTCCCCCCCCCCCCCCCCCCCCCCCCCCTTAGTCTGCAGATCTGGCTGAGTACAGCGCCAAGATCTTTCTGCTGGAGGAGGCCAAGAGAATCAAGGAGGAAGAGGCTGACTCATGGCACAACAAGGTGAGCCGCCAACACGCCATCACAAAGGATGCACCGGCTCCTCGGAGTCACCGGGATTCAAACGTTTCCCCCTCGCCGCCTTCTCCTCCTGTTTTCCTCTGAGCTGTCGTCAAGACTAGAAGAACAATAGCACATATCTCTAGATTAAATTTACGAGAATTTCATCGGTTGAATAGTAGTAAAAAAACTAATCCAGACAAAACCATAAGCTCTTATCTAGGAGGTAATAAATGGTTTAAAATACACTTTAATGTAATAAAGTTCTATTGTAGTGAAAAGGTAATGTAGTACAAAGTTACTAGAGGTTTTAACTCGTCCCACGGCCACCAGCAGGAGAATGCTGTATAAATAGATAATAAGGTATGTAGATATGGTAGATATAGGTAGATATATATATTATAAAAATATTATTATACTTTAAAATACACATTTATCATCATCATTATTCGTAGTAGTGGTAGTATTAGTAATACTTTATATAATTTGATTCAAAGCCTGAGCTGGAATCCACATATCTATATTTTTTTGATCCGGAATTTGTATCTTTTGAACTTTTTTTCCAAATTAGAATTTATCTTTGATTAAAAACTGTGTCAACGGTTAAATTTTTCATTGTCATTGAAAATACTTTATTGTGTATATAAGATGTTTCAGCTCTAATTTCTAACATCTGCACAGTGACAGTAGTTGCACATTAGTTTTTTAGGAACTCTGGTTCATCTGCAGTTTTTTGTGCTGTTGATCACCGAGCTCTGTCCCTGTCCAACCTCCTGCCAGGTCATAGAGGTGGAGGAGAATCTGCTGAAGACAAGAGAAGAGCTGACCCTTGCAATGACTGCAGCTCCTGTACCCGCTCCTCCTGCAACCCCTCCTCCCGCACCGGCTTCTCCCGCACCCGCTTCTCCTGTTCCCGCTCCTCCTGCTTCCTCCTCCTCCTCCTCCTCCTCTTCGGACAGCGAGAGCGAACACGAGAACAGCGAGGAGAACAGCACCTACAGCGCCGAGCTGCCGACGCAGGGCATCGAGGACCACCCTGAGGAGGAGGAGCGGCTCACAGAGGCCGAGAAGAACCAGCGCCTGCAGAACAAACTCCTGGTGAGTCCAGGGTCCGAGGAGACGGCCACTTTACTGATTTCACCAAAGATTCAGACAGTTTTACATGTAAAATGTGACTTTAAACCTGATCTTAAAAAGTTTAAGATTAAGATCCATTTATTCGTCCCAAACACATGCACAGACATGCAAAGGCACCCTCATGCAGGTAGGGACATTTTTACCCATCTGGTGCAGTACACACAGAGCAGTCAGCGACCATGTACGGCGCTCGGGGAGCAGATGTTGGGGGAGTGAGGTGCCTTGCTCAGGGGCACTAGACAGGGTAGGGAGACTCTTGGATTTTTGGACAGATCAATCCAGGTTCGTCTTTTGTTGTCTCTCCGTGGAGTCGAACCGGAGACGAACCAGAGACCTTCTCTGCCCATAGTCCAAGTTTCTGCCACTCGACCACCGCCTCTCCTCTCCTCTCCTAAAGGTCATACAAATGACATTCACTGAACATAGATGTCCAACTTGCACCTCAGACCAAAACAAATGCTCCATAGGCAACACACAACCCTGACCCTAACACAGAATGAGTTATAAGTAAATTAGTTTTAAATTAAGTTAATAAGCTACTCGTGTAACTTAAGGTACATAGTAACTTCTGTAACTGAAGAGATAACTGCTGTGCAGACGATAAAACAAATCCTTTCTGAGTCTGAACCAACATCTGAGACCCTTTGGAAGGTAAAGTTCATTCTGGGACGTTCAGTGAAACCACCAAGTGGCGGACAAGTATTTAAGGTGAATACTGAAAAGTTCTAACAGAAATGTGCTCCGTCTTCCACAGGCCCTGAGATCCGAGCTGGCGGACGCCCGGGAGGATAACACAAAGACCCCGAACGACCTGCTCCACGCCGAGAACGTCCGGGCCGGCCGGGACAAGTACAAGACCCTGCGTCAGATCCGCATGGGCAACACCAAGCAGAGGATTGACGAGTTCGAGTGCTTGTAGGAAATCCTCAGAGACCCGAAGATCTCTCTCAAATACCTCAAACACCTCCCTGCCATTCCACCATCTTATAATCCAAAGTGCGAAGTAATCATCTGCTCGTAAAGACCCAGAGAAAGCATGAAGATGATATTTGTCAGTTTAACGTTTGCTTGAAAGCACTTTCTTCTTTCTTTGTGGCCCTCAAACATCTCCAGTGTGCAGTTCAGTCCGTATTGCTCGACAACTTTGTGTTGATCTTTTACAAAAAACAACATAAAGCTAGCGTTATTGCAATTTGGCTCTGCAGTTTTGTTATTAATTAAATGTAAGAATGTGTTGTTAATGTCTTGTATTGCAACCACTGCCTTAAATGATCACTTCATTATCAACTGATTTTTATAAATTGTTTCATCTATAAAATGCCAGAAAAACTTCGGGGTCATGTTCCAAAACTGAAAGAGAATTTTTAAAGCTGAAACTAGAGGAAGTTTAGCATTTTAATAAATGACTTATTAATCCTTATCTAAGTTGTTGATGACTCATTTTCTGTTAACCCACTAACAGGTTCATTTATTATGTTTTGGAAACCAGTTTTATTTAACTTCTACTTTCCATCCCGTTTAAAATTAGCATTATAGCCTTTAGTGTTAAAAAGCCGATTTAGAGTCAGACTTTCAGGTTTAGAAATGTTTACTGACAACTCCATCTACAACTGTCCCGTAAACACAACGTTGTGTTGTGCTCCTTTAAACAGACACGAGTGTGAACCTTCACTGAGGGACAGTGGAAACTGAGATCATCCTCTTCCACCTTAAAGAATAAAACATTTAAAACCATGCGTTCTCCTTTATTTTCATTGTAATACTAATTCAGTCCCTCATGATTGTTTAATTAATGAACTGGTTGGCTGCTCTCTGGCTGGTTGACTGGTTGGTTGGGTGGTTGGTTGACTGACTGACTGACTGACTGACTGGTTGGCAAATTGGTTGGTTGGTTGACTATGTGACTGACTGGTTGGTTGGTTGGTTGGTTGGTTGGTTGGTTTGTGACTGACTGGTTGGTTGGTTGGTTGGTTGGTTGGTTGGTTTGTGACTGACTGGTTGGTTGGTTGGTTGGTTGGTTGGTTGGTTGGTTTGTGACTGACTGGTTGGTTGGTTGGTCGACTATGTGACTGACTGGTTGGTTAGTTGGTTGACTATGTGACTGACTGGTTGGTTAGTTGGTTGGTTGGTTTGTGACTGACTGGTTGGTTGGTTGGTTGACTATGTGACTGGTTGGTTGGTTGGTTGGTTGGTTGACTATGTGACTGACTGGTTGGTTGGTTGGTTGGTTGGTTGGTAGGTTTGTAACTGACTGGTTGGTTGGTTGGTTGGTTGGTTTGTGACTGACTGGTTGGTTGGTTGGTTGACTATGTGACTGGTTGGTTGGTTGGTTGGTTGGTTGACTATGTGACTGACTGGTTGGTTTGTTGGTTGACTATCTGACTGACTGGTTGGTTGGTTGGTTGGTTGGTTGACTATGTGCCTGACTGGTTGGTTGGTTGGTTTGTGACTGACTGGTTGGTTGGTTGGTTGGTTGGTTTGTGACTGACTGGTTGGTTGGTTGGTTGGTTTGTGACTGACTGGTTGGTTGGTTGGTTGGTTGGTTTGTGACTGACTGGTTGGTTGGTTGGTTTGTGACTGACTGGTTGGTTGGTTGGTTGAAGTCTGTTGCAGATCCTTTTCTTTGTCTCTTTCTTTATCATTTCTTTATTCAGTTCTCAGTCTGTTTCTCAGGATGTTTTCTTCTGGATCTTAAAGCATCAACACATCACTTTCACTCTGTTCATGTTTAAAACGATCAGATTATAATATGGATATAAATCCACTGTAAAAAGTGAGAGGAGGAGTCGTTGCTGTTAGAAGTGAAGAATCCTGCGGCCTGTTCACCAGGAGGAGAGGATGACCCCTTTTTAAATGTTGACTCACTGGAAGGTGGCTTGTCATTAGGTTGCTAGACAACTTGTGAAGCCAGTAGAGCGACTCTGTTTAAATAGCCACTGGGTAAATATTGTATCTGCGAGAGAGAAAGAGAAAAGGAATCATACGCACACCACAGTCATTATTCGTTGGCAACCAAACCATGTCTGCACAGAGGAAACACAAAGCTGTTTAACGTGGCCCCGGAGAAAGAAGAGGAGATGTGCGTAAAAGCTGCAGGAAGGTGCGCTCCTGGTTTCGGGCTCCTGCTCCTGGAGGATCTGTGGGATTGCCCTGTGTGTGTGTGTGTGTGTGTGTGTGTGTGTGTGTGTGTGTGTGTGTGTGTGTGTGCGTGTTGTTGTGTTTTCTCCCAGCAGTATCTAAATATATGCTGGTGACAAATAGTCCAAATACAGTAGCAACCCAACTGTGATGTGGGGGTGGCGCTGAGAGAGCGGCTCCATCTCCACAAGTCCCCTCTGTCGGATCCGGAGTGCGTCAGGAGAAGCAGGGCGCGCGGAGTCTCAGCTGCCACCTGCACTTGGAACGGTCCCTTCCTCCATCCCTCTCGACCATGAAGAGACAGAACGCCCGGACCCTCGCCCTCATCGTCAGCATCCTCACGTACCTGGTGGTCGGGGCGGCCGTGTTCGAGACCCTGGAGTCGAAGCAGGAGAAGAGTCACAAGCGGCGGCTCGACGCCAGAAAGTACGAGCTCATGCGCAAATACAACTTGAGCAAAGCGAACTTCGAGGAGCTGGAGCTCGTGGTGCTGCAGCTCAAACCGCACAAGGCGGGAGTCCAGTGGAAGTTCGCGGGCTCCTTCTACTTCGCCATCACTGTGATCACGACGATCGGTGGGTTGATGATAACAATGCTTCTGTTTCTTTAGTGTTGGATGATGACGTAGAGAGACGGATTGAGGATGTCTGACGTCATCAATCCACATTAATCTCTTAGAGATCAAGATCCCTCTCACGTATTTATTCACAGTCTTATACCTTATTATTTACATATGACTTATTGAATCTATGCATTTGAATTATTACATCTAACATTATACATGACTTTTATCTAATTCTTATTATTTACTCTCATTTTAATTATTTGTCGCTGCTCAACAGTATTGTTTGTTAAAATGTTCGTTTTATCTTCCCTCAGAAATATTTAATTTACACCCGAGAAAAGTCTGCAACATTTTCTTTTCTTAAATGTAATGTTTCTACAAACTACACATCCATCGTGCATTTCAATTCCTACTTCACCTTTTATAGTCTATATATTACTTTTTAGTAATACTGTTATTGAAATTAATTTTGTGTATTTTAACCACAGCACATACCCGATTGTGTTTGTAAAATTGTTTCATCAATTTTATTGTTAAAACATATTTTTGTCAATTTGATCTCCCCTCAGAAATATTCACTTAAAAAAAAAAAGGTTACATAGATGTAAAGTTTTACAAACTAAACAGCGGATATATTAAATCAATAGGCTTTTTAATTATTACACTACTTCACTTTTACCTATGTGCCTTATTTAAGCTCATAACAAATCGATTCTGACACCATAGTCTTGTAGTAGCACAGCCTGTTTGTTCTGTTCCGGGCCACCCTTGTAAAATGAATGTTAATTATTGTTAGTATTCTAATCTTTTTATCTCACTGAGGTGTTTCCATGTTAAGTGAAGGTTGAACAGATCAGTGTCAGGGTTGTTACTTAGGTTAAAACAGTTTCATCGAACAGTGATGAGGTGTAAATTGTGTGTAATTGTGTGGAAATGGAAATGTGGGACATTTGAAAAACCATGTGAAGTCACTAAAACCCCAAATTACCAACACAACACAACACAACACGACCCTGGTTCAGGACCAGTTATTACCATAAGGCCTCTTAAGGCTAATTTACACAGAGAAAGTCACATCTCTGGTTTATTTCCAGTGTTTACAATCGTCCCAGCTGACAACAGAGTGGGAGTCTGATAGGAAAATAGCTGTTGATTCACTATAATAACGTCAAGCCTGAACAGTGGGACTGGTTCTTTCCATCAGTGAGAGGATTCTATTTGGAGTGTGTGTTGGTTTCCTGTGGATTTAAGTCTGGAGGTAACACATTGAGTACAGCAGATTGGTGTCCTCATCTTCTCAGACACAAGATGCAGCTCACAGTGTCTCAGTATAACAATGGGCTGTGCTCTCCCTCAGGTTATGGCCACGCGGCGCCCAGCACCGACTCGGGGAAAGTGTTTGTGATGTTCTACGCCCTCCTGGGGATCCCTCTCACCCTGGTCATGTTCCAGAGCCTGGGCGAGCGCATCAACACGTTCGTCAGGTACCTGCTGCACCAAGCCAAGAAGTGCCTGGGGATGCGTCAGACCGAGGTCTCCATGGCGAACATGGTGACCGTGGGCTTCTTCTCCTGCATGAGCACTCTGTGCGTGGGGGCTGTGGCCTTCTCCCACTGTGAGGGATGGAGCTTCCTCCACGCGTACTACTACTGCTTCATCACGCTCACCACCATCGGCTTCGGGGACTACGTGGCCCTGCAGAGGGACGACGCGCTGCAGAACGACCCGCGCTACGTGGCCTTCTGCTTCGTGTACATCCTGATGGGCCTGACGGTGATCGGGGCGTTTCTGAACCTGGTGGTGCTTCGCTTCCTCACCATGAACACTGAGGACGAGCGGAGGGACGCCAAGCAGAAGGCCCTGATGTCCGTCTGCAAGTCCCGAGGCGAGGTGGCTCGTCTTATACCGCTCTCGGCCTCAACGTCCTCCACTCCTGTAGCAAACGACAGCTCCAGGGCTAAAGATCTAAAAGGTGCCTACACCGAGGTGCTTCACTTCCAGACTATATGCTCGTGCCTGTGGTACCGGAGCAAGGAGAAGCTGCAGGGCTCCATACCCACCATGATCCCTCAGGAGCTGACCTTCTCCGATGCCTACTTGCAACAGATCAACAACTGCTCTCCCTACATGGAGCCCGGATCGACAGGCTGTGTCTGTGGTCCACGTCAGTGCACGAGCATCAACTCCTCCACAGCCGGGCTGCGCTTCTTCTCCCCGTTCAGGGTGTTCAAGAGACGCAGCTCCGTCTAGCCTTTCTCTCCCTGCAGCCGATTTCAGGTTTGGCACGATACGTCCTCACTGTCAAGCTGACAACGGATACTTGAACAGTCCTCCCAGCAAAGACACGACTGCAGGTAGATGTTCCTGGTGCTATAATCCCAGTAAACCAACAGTAGGAGGCAGAAAAGGGAAACAAACACACAGCACTGTCAACGGCAAGATCCTAATCAAATATGTGTTTAAGGAAGAGCAGCTGCCATTGTTTTGACTTCAGGTGTTTAAGGGGCGTGCAGTTATTTGAAGAGCCGTGTGGGCGTGAACATGTGTGTCACATGAACAAATGAACACGGCCCAGGACATGTGATGTGAAAGCAGAGCAGGAGCTGAAGGAGCAGACTGAGCAAATATCTGAAACATCTCTCTACAGCAAATCCCATTTTTTATGTTTATGTTTCTCTTCACTCACTTTAGAAAACATCTTTTTAAAGCTTTAATTAGTTCATTGCTGTTATTTTGAGTTATTTGGGAATATGTGTCGATGCTTTTTCTTTATTAACTTCTCCTCACAGTGAAATCATGATTCCCTCAAACTTGATTTAAACAAACCGTGACTGCCCGAACCTTTTCAGAACTGACACACACACACACACACACACTCATAACTTCACATGACTCACACGTGCAGTTGCCTCTGTTATTGTGTCATCGTGTGTCAGTGCTCTCGGCCTGAAACCCTGATGCATCCGAACACTGCAGAAGTTATGTAACGTCACAAGTGGACAAGTTCGATAAAATGGTAAAAAATGGTAAAACTGCATCAGCAGCAAAGTCCAGTGATCACAAGTAGACACTCACCAGCCCTGACGCCTCTTAACATTCAGTCAGCAGCGGCAGAAAAACACAGAAAAGCTCAAATTATCACTCATAGTTAAATATTACATAACATACACAACAGATTTTCTAATATCCAGGTTCCTGTTTGGGTTTTGACTCTTTCTGCTATTTTTTCTCCGCTGCTCTTTTCGACCTGAACATCTGCGAAGCTTCACAGAACTCATCCACCATCACACAGATTCACCTCTGGATCAAACAGAGGATAAAAACTATTTTTAGAAAGCCGTCTGCGGGGACAGATGGGAGAGTCGGGGGTGTTTTCTGTGTTTGGACAATGGATGAGGAGCCGGTTGTCAGATATGCCACAATACACCGAGTCTGAGCGACTGACGCAAAAGTTCAAATCCACCCTCAGACACTCTCTCTCGTTTTTCTGGGACTATTTTAGTGTTCAGGAGATTTTTCTTTTTTCTGTGTAGGCGACAAGATGTGAAGTTTTTTTTTCTGGCAGCTACAGCAGAAGCTTTCAACCCCAAAGACGTTTGATTGGTTTAAACCCTGCACAGAAAATGGCAGTTTGGGGAAAATCAAATCAGAAATGAGCAATACATTTAGATTATTTATTAATATATATATATTAGATCATATTTCTTGATAACTGATACATTCTTTGCTCCAAAAACGTATTTTCTTTTAATAATATCTGACTCCCTGTTGTGTCAATGAGAAAGCATCATATGTATTTTTCCCAGTTTTCCTGTTAACTGATGAGCTGATTTATTTATACACATTATCAATCTGTTAGATAATGAAATAACGAAACAATATTTGCACGACTGGGTAGAAGATTAACTCTGTTATCATCAGCAAACATCGAGGTGTTGTTATTGGTAGGACATCTATGTAGAAAGATGAAGGGCATGCTGGGAAATGTAGATAGAAGAGGTGTTACGAACAAAAGTATTAAGATTAAGATTAATTTATATGTCCCAAACACATGCACAGGCACACTCATGCAGGTAGGGAAATTTAACCTCTGCTTTTAATCCATCTGGTGAAGGACACATAGAGCAGTGAGCGACCATGTACGGTGCCCGGGGAGCAGATGTTGGGGTAGTAAGGTGCCTTGCTCAGGGGCACTAGACAGGGTAGGGAGAATCCTCTTGGATTTTTGGACAGATCAATCCAGGTTCGTCTTTTTGTTGTTTCTCGGTGGAGTCGAACCAGAGACCTTTTCTGCCCATAGTCCAAGTTTCTGCCACCAGTCCACACTACAAATAAAAGTCCGGCACTCAAAATCGTTACTTTAGTAATAATACAGGGAAACGGCTAAATATACTTGAAGTATCAATAATAAAATTGTGACAGATTTAATTGTTTGAATATTACAGAAAGTGTTTCATAATATTTCCCTCCGAAATGATTATTTCACAAAAATGTAAAAGAAAGTGGAAAAATAAGGTTCAATAAACAAACATCAATGAAAACATAGGTAGAGGAAATAAATGGAACATCACAGATTGTTGATATTCTGAACGTCTTCAGGGGGATTTTCTTTTTCCCTCGTTTGTTGTATTTCTCCTGTGGGTTCAGATCCCACCTGAGTGACGACAACATGATCTCCTTTGTTTTCTGAGAATCTGAGACCGGCACTTCATGGAACACTTGAGTTGCACATGTGAAAAAAAGGGAAAATCATGATTGTATCTGTATCATTTTAATTTGCTTTTAAAACAACCAATGACCCAGAAGACAATTGTACTGTATCCTGTTGCACTTACAGGTTTTCCCTGTGTGCTTTGGAAAATAAAAACATTTTTAAACGCAGTCATGTTTGCACAAGAACGTTCTTCATCACACTTCATCACAGTCAAATCCTATGAAGGATGAATGATTCTGTAGAGTTTCTAGAAACAACCTGAGCCCTGTGTGATCCCACCTCCTCCATGCTGGTTATCAACGTGTGAAGTCCCTGCTGAATGTATGGAGACGACCGGTCGGTGCAGATGGTTGCCCTTTGGGAATTCTGACTCCAGTCCAGTTCCGGGCGACCTACAGCCGGTCAGTCACGAGGACACGTACGTGGCGTGTGGCAGGATGTACATTTGTTTACGTGCATCTCCTCGTCCTGTGGTGCAGCCGAGAGAGAAGAGGACAGAGCCACAGAAACACTTGACTTCACAGAGGAGATCTTTCATGAGGCTGCCAGAGGTGATGATTCAGATCAGGCTCTTATTTGCGGGTTCATAAAATCTAAATGATATTCAAACATTGATGCACTTAGTCTGAAAGGATAGAGAAATTGTAGTTGATGCACGTCCACCTAATTAACTCCAGATTGTTTCTTATTCAGATAAGTATGTTTCAGGCAAATGGACATTTATATAACTACATAATTAACATTTATTGTATTAATTGAATTGTGAATAATGGTGATTAACTCTGGGAGCTTCTCTTTTAAGTTATTTCTTGGAAATCTTCTAGAAAACCTTTCAGACATCAAGGACCAATATAATAAAGAGGAACTTTTTGAGGCTGTCCTTCTTGTCCTGCAATAAATCCTCCTTGAAACTGACACTTAGTTTAAGAACCACTCCGAGTTACGTCTGTTAATGAAAGTGAAGCTGCAGCGATGCGGGAGATGAAGAGCTTCAAAGAATCCGAAACAAATCGGATCATCTGTGCCTTAAAATAAATTAAATTAACTTGTTGTGTGCACTTAGAGCAGAATCACAACATCAAAGCCTCGTTTGCAGAGAGCACAGAGAGATTAGCTCGTTATGAAAGATTCCCTTGCCAGCACATCATCAGGCAGTTTGTACGGCCTGGCTCTGCGCCTGAGAATCTGCCTTCAGCCATCACATGTGCACAGAGAGGCAACAGAAGGAGGATCCATTCGACAAATCCCTGTTTTGACCCCCTGTGGCCGGAGCATCTGCTGTTTTCTACTTCGGCCACAGACCTGAGTATCTATGTCAAAGACAGAAATAGTTCCACTGAGAAGGTCGGCTGTGGCTTTACGTCACTGGAGGTCTCAAAGTCTTGGCAGGTGGAAACTGGAGGCGTCAGTCACACGCTGGTGAAAGTGCACTTGTGTCTTTTTATTGGTCCTTTTACTGAATTGGACATAGTCAATTAACCATCTGTTAAGTTCATATATAAAAGAAAGAGCAAATGTATTCCCTAAAAGTTTGGAGAACATGAGAAGAGCCTCGAACATATTCAATTCCATATGAAAGGGATTTACTTCCAGTTGTGATGATGTTTAACTCTAATTCTCTCGGACTGGAAATAAAGATGGACGACATGTCTCCACTTCCTCCCACTGTCCAGAAACGAAGCCAAAACATCCTGGATATGGAAGCTGCCATCTTGTGCCGATCACTTGGAGCCAGACTCTGGTCAGTGGTGCCAAGAAAGTGATGAACACGTCTGTAGTTCAAAGTTTCATGAAGTTACTGAGGTCTGTTGCTCGTCAGTGGGGATGGAACTTCATAAAGCTGTGAGTTACAGGTTCATCACTGGTTTGTTGGGACTTTTTAAAAAACTCCTCTGTCGTCAAATTGATGAAGTTGTTTACTTAGTTTGCACGTGTTTTTTTCTATTTGCCTGTGTTTGCTGAATTTGCTCTTGCGTTTTCTTTATTTGCGTGTGTTTTCATAATTTGCTGTATCTTTTCTATTTAGATGTTTTCATAATTTGCACGTGTGTTTTCTATTTGCATGTATTTTCTTTAGTTGCCTGGGTTTTCATAACTTGCATGTGTGTTCTCTATTTGCGTGTGTTTTCTTTATTTGCTGTATTTTTTTGCATTTGCGTGTGTTTTCTTAATTTGCTTTATTTTTTGTATTTTTGTGTGTTTTCTTAATTTGCAGTATATTTTCTATTTGCGTGTGTTTTCTTTATTTGCGTGTGTTTTCTTTATTTGCGTGTGATTTCTTAATTTGCGTGTGTTTCAATAAGTTCCAAGTGTGTTTTCTATTTGCGTGTGTTTTCTTAACTTGCAGTACTTGTACTAGTGTGTATTATTAATTTACCCTAACCCCCACGTGGACCCTCGGGGCACTCCTCCACTTCCGTCTTTCCTCCGGAAGTCGCAGGGACACCAAACATGGACGTGAAGTATCTGGTCCAGGATCGAAGCGCGGCTCTGGTGCTCGGGGTCGGAGCCGCGGCTCTGGGCCTCGGGCTCGGGTACAGGTTCCTGAGACGGACCGAGGAGCTGGTTCGTGTGGGCGTCGTGTCCCAGCTGCTGCTCCACCCGCTGAAGTCCGGCAGAGCGGTGTCTCTGTCCCTCGCCGAGTGTCTCCCGATCGGGCTGAAGTTCGGACACATGCAGGACCGGTGAGTGAGACTCGATGTCCCGAGTCCGGCGGCTCCTCGGTCCCGCATGGACCGGAACCTGCACGTGGGGGACCGGGAGAGGAGACAACAAGTTGAAACCACTGAGCACGTGTTCACATCTGTATTCAACTCACAGCGCGAAGTACAATATAATAAATATGATTATGATTATTGTTAATATTAGAGCCGTAGAGGAACCAAAAGATATGCACAATTTATGTACTTTCGATTTTAGTTAGTTTCTCAACCATAAACTATAACTTTTTTTAATCTTTCTGTAACTTTGTTTTAAAAAGTGCACAAACGAATTAAAAACAATTATATATATATATATATATATATATATATATATATATATATATATATATATATATAATTAAAGAGAAATAAAGTGTATAATAATCATTTTATATATATATTATGTATAATATATAATTCTATAGAAAAAAGTTATTTATGACCATAAATTGTGAAAATCTTTGAGGACCTCGAGGGCTGAGATCCCAAAAGATTTTCACAATTTATGTTTATAGATTACATTTTTCTTAGTATAGATTATAGCTTGTCAACTATACCTCCTGTAACTTTGTTTAGAAAAGGGACTTTTGAGTAAACTTTTCTTTTGGGGGGGGGGCTCTCTAACTATAACTCTAGTAAACTCTCTGTTTCATTACGTTTGATAATTACAGTAAAAATACTTTTAATCAAACAGGATCTTTTACTAGTGACAGGAGTTTTTAAACTGGTTCAGAATCGATCTCCTGTCTAATCTGGTTTCGGCTCTAGGACTGTGGTCATGATGGTTCCTGCTTATAATTCTGATCTGCTGAAACTGCAGTTATACACTCACTGGTGGTTTTATTAAGCTTTTAATGGTAATTTTCCTTCACTGTGGTAGAAAATGTGTCGACACTCGAGTTGTTTAAAATCTTCAGAGCTGCAGTTTGATTCCCAGATCAATTTCCAACCAGAGGCTTATAATTAAATAATGATTTCTGAAGGAGCTGTATTAATCACAACCTTTTCTTTTTAAATCCACTTACCTGTAACCGTGTCTCACTTGTGATCGCTCAGTGTGTCCTGCCTCAGTTGTGTTGTGTTGTGTTGCTTTGCAGACACTGGCTGGTGGTGACAGACGACGGTCACATGGTGACGGGTCGACAGCAGCCGTCTCTGGTCCTCGTGTCTCTGACCTGCGAGGGGGGGCAGGTTTGTTTGAACGGACCAAACATGGAGGAGCTGAGGTTCCCGGTCAAACAGCCTGACAACAACATCACAGACTGCAGGTCAATCCCCCCCCCCCCCCCCCACCCCCCCCCCACTGTGTTCTCTGACCGACACCCATTGGTATTTTAGTTTTAAAAAATATGATTATTTGATGCTTAGATTCATTTTTCAGCCATAACATCTGCTTGTTATGTCATATAAGGATATTATAAACAGTAATGTTATAGAAGTGGATCATTAAAAAAAACTGTAAAACTTTTAAATGGTGGATTTCAGCCCAGTGTGCGCTCTGACTCAGATATTTCTCTTTAGTGTACTTCTGCCCCCCCGCTGTGTTCTCCGACTTGTGTAACGCTTGTTGTTGTTTTTTTGGTGCCGCAGAGTGTTTGGCAGTGACATCCAGGGCCGGGACTGTGGTGTAGAGGCCTCCCGCTGGCTCACTGGATATCTGGGGGAGGAGAAGACCTTTCGCCTGGTGCACTTTGAGCCGCAGATGAAGGCCAGGAGGTCCACGGAGATCGAGCCTCTTTTCCGACAGTGTGAGGTAGTGATGTGTGCTGCAGCTTTTTAATGAGCTCCCTCTGCATTCAAATCTCAAATATTGACATTTGTGTTATGCCTTGTGGCCGCGGCGGCGGCCCGTTTCTCCAGCAGGTGGCGTACACAGACGTGGGCCCTGTGATGCTGCTGTCCGAGGCCTCAGTGAAGGATCTCAGCAGCAGGCTGGAGAAGGACGTCACGGTCGGCCGCTTCCGCCCGAACATCGTGATCAGCGGCTGCGAGGCCTTCGAGGAGGTGAGAGGCTCAGACGTACATCTGCAAACACGACTCTGACTGCTCCTGGTTTCACGAACAGAGATGAAACCAGAGATAAGATGTTAGGATCAGATCAGAACCACCAAACGTGTGGTTTCCCCCTCCTGTCTGAAAGCATTTCAGTTCTTTACGTCTGACTAACACTTCGCCCTTTTCAGCGTGAGCAGCAGCGTCGACTAAATTTATCTCCGACTCCCCAAAAAAAACCTTCCAACACCAGCTGCTCTGCTTTTTCTAGGACTCATGGGAAGAGATCCAGATTGGCAGCGTGCGGCTGCAGCGCGTCATGTCATGTGGAAGGTAAACGTCACAGTCCCTTCATCTAACCAGCTTCGAATCCAACGCTCAGGAGGTTTGGGGTTCGATTCCCCCGGATGTAAATGACTGTCACTGACTCTACCTTCAGTTAAAGTGTCTGTTAGATGTTGAAATGCATGAGTTTGTTGTCTTCTGTTGCTCCAGGTGCATTTTCACCACAGTCGACCCTGAAACTGGAATAATCAACAGGAAAGAGCCTCTGGAGACACTGAAAAGGTAAAGATTGAACTCACTTTAATCAAGGGAAGGTTATATTTAATATGTTGGTGCTTAAAAAAACTGCCTTGTGTGGCTTCTTTTAATAATATGACGATGATGCACATGTGTATTCAAATGGAGGGAAACTGTGGAATTCTGAAAAGGTTGCTAAAATACAATTTAAGATTTACAACTAGAAACTAACAAGCAGAAGAAACAATAACCTCCTCTGCAGAGGTATTTAAAAGGCTCCTGGTTTGAAAGCTGTTAGTGGGAAAAAGCTTCCATCACTTCACGTTTTGTTATTTCTCAACAGTTCCTCTCATTTGTCATCGTATTAAAATCTTGTCAATTGAGTTTGTTCTGTCAAATTGATCCAAATGTAAACTGCTCTTGTAAAATTGTATTATTCTATGATCGTACATTTCTCTGAGCTCATCCCGGGGACGAATCTTTTTTTTCCGCAGCTACCGTCAGTGCGAACCGTCCGAGAAGCACATCTACAAGTCGGCTCCGCTGTTCGGGCAGCTGCTCAGTGTGAAGAAGACGGGGATCCTGCAGGTCGGAGATGTCGTGTACAAGATACGCCGCTGAGAGAGAGAAAGAGGAAGAGGTAGAGGTAGAGGAAGAGGAAGAGGAAGAGGAGGGGAGCGCGCGGTCGGTCCAGTCACTGCCGAGTCACTGTGTCACCAGGAGAAGAAGCACTTAGGTAAAGAAAGTACCAATGATAAGGAGTTTAAAATAACACCGATGATCAAGTAGTGTTTTTAAACTGGGCTGTAGTGTAACAGTATTAGAACCCGAAAGGAGAATATTTTTGCACATTTATTAAATACTGACATTATTGCACATGCTGCCAATTGTTAGAAAAATGAAATTGTCTCTTGCTGATTAATTGTGAACTAAACTTTATCGCCAAATAAACAGGACTTGTATCCACATGGTGATTTGATATTTTTAAATGATCAGTTTCTTAGAACCCGTTATTCTAAAAGTTGTATAAAGGATGATTTGTTTTTTCCGATCTATTTGAAGCAAATAAAGTGATTTTTAAAATGAAGCTTCTTGTTGTGGCTGTTTTTTAAAGTGGGTAAAGTCGCTGCTGAATAATATCAGAAGTGAGTCTGTTCAGTTTCACCAGCTCCTCTGTTCTCGTTGGAAAGGACCTGTGACTTGTCCGTTAATAGACAACCTGCACATCACTGAGTGTTTTGAAGGTTAAAGTTTAAAGCGTCAATGATTCCCACATTAAGGAAGTGACAGATGGAGAGTTAGGGTTTGTTATTGGTGATCCACAGGATGGCCACCAGGGGGCGATATCCCTTTACCTAAATAGCTAAGATTGAATGAAGATAGTTCTTGAAATGTTGAAAAATAGTCACTACAAACAGTCAACATAAGAATATTAATAAAGCATTAACACAATAACCTTTTAAAATACATAAAGTATGAATTCAAATTATAAAACTTGTCTAAAAGTTGTCTTACCTAGTGATAATATAAATATTGTGCCGGAATGGCAAAGAATGTGAGACGCAGTTAAAACTATTCTTTCTCAAACTCCTGTTGTGGATTAAAATGTTTTTATTCACCCATGTGTGAATAGGATCCATGTAGGAGCCGGAGGTTTTTATGTATTTTAAAGATGTGGTTTCAATCATCAACCTCAATGCAGCAGCCGCTGTGTCTCTTATTTTACGAGTTCAGTATTGCATATTTATGTCCAAGAGGTTTTCTTGGTTTTCTGACAAAATGCTTGTGTTAACCCAGTTTGAACCATAATTTCTTTACACAACTGAGTTACGTGTTCAAACTCCTGTAGGAAACCAGACCTCAGCAGACGTGTGGTCAGTCCCAGTTCATCATATCTACGCTGAGAGCAAGTTGTGGGACATTTCTCACAAAGCTGAGAGGGGCATTGACCCCCATTGGTGCAAATTAATATTCAAAAGTGTACTCAAGTGAAAGTACAAGTACCACAATAACTTTTACACTTGAGTGAAAGAAAGCAAGTACATTTAATTATATTTAAAGTTAACATACTTTCCAAATACTTTCTAATGTGACCTGCCTGCTCTGATTGGATCAGTGGAAGAGGTCCCCGCTTGATATTGATTACTTTAAAAATTATATTAAAAAAAAAACAACGTGAACATGTATCACAATGCTTTGTAAAATCGTAGTTGATTAGATATTAAAGATATTAGATAAATCTACTTAAGTAACAAAGTAGATGTACTTTGAACAGGTATTGAGTATTCAGTAGTACACAGAACATTCCATGTACTGAACAGCAGGATACTTCCTCGCAGTGCGTAGTACTGCAGTCATTTCAGACTCCGTGTAATTCAGAGTCTCCAGCCCACTTGATTACACGTCCTGTTTCTGACTCGGCTGTTCTGCCCCTCTGTGATGCATTGTGGGTAAATGTTTCTTCTTTTCTCACGGCCACTAGTATAGTATAGTAAAATAGTATTATAGTATAGTAGTATAGTATAAGTGTGTTCCTCCACCTAGCACACAGAGCTGGATTCTGAGTCTGTACATTAAGGGGCCAAACCTCCCGTCCAATGAAGAGGAGCTAGTGAAGTTGGTCGCAGTTGATTTTTAATAACAGTGGATTTCAGGTGGTACAGTAATGTGATATATATATATTCTCTATACTGTAAGCAAATGATCATCTAGGTTTCATCCGGGCAGGCAGAGCAGGTGATCGCCTGGGGGCCCTGGGGGTCTCAGCTCGGGGCCGATGACGCTTCTCCACAGTGACGGCGATTTAGTTTGAACCCCCTTAAATACTATGATCAGCCATGTTCAGGAAGCTACCACGACACCATGGTCGGAACCCCCCCCTAGCAAGGTAAGATCAAAGAGGTTGATGTAGGGGCTCTTGGAGGTCCGTTTTGCCCGGGGGGCCCAAAGTACAGGGGAGTGCTCCATGGACCTTAAATTCAAATTAGGTCACACATTTCCTCAGTGGGCAGCTCGTCACCTGTCGACTTTGTTTCAAGGAATTCTACAGAAATGACATCTTCCTTTAACAGGAGAGGAAGGTTGTGCGTCACCCCCTGTGTCACCAAAGTCCTTTATTAGTTGAAAACGACTTTTAGAGTTCAAGGAGTCGACAAACAGAGACAACAGGAGCGGCTGCACGACAGGAAAAGGCCGACTTCACTGTCACGAACTGGAAACTGTGAAGGTCAAAGGTGATAAAGGTTGAAACAAACACTCAAGGATCCCTCGATAAGTCCAGGTTTCCTTTTAGCACCATCAGGTTTGTTTTTTAACTGGTGACACTTAAGCTCAAATGGTTAGTTGTGAAGCTCTGTAATTTGTGAGGGGGTCGTGCGGTTTGAAGAACATCAGCTTCAACATACAGGGGACTCACCTTGATGTGGAGGGAAATGAGCACTTGTAGCCCTGCAATACGAGCGGCCCCTCAACTTAAACTTCAGTGCTTTTATTTCCTCGGGCGTCAGTTTGAAACAGGTCCTCAAGACGTCTGACTGATGAGTTCTCAGGAAAACATGGTCGCACCTGACAGTTTTCAACGTAAGGAGCCGAAGAAGAAGCTTGAGACACGTAGTCCTGGGTTGATATGTTCATGTCATGGGACAGTATGTTTATATCATGTTTATGTCACGGTACATGGGTTACTAAATCGTTTTTTTGGTTGAAATCTTCACATGTTTATGTCATAAGCAAGTCAAGCTTCTCCCGTGTGTCTGATCCCGGGTGGCTCAGACCTCCCTCTCACCAGATTCCACCTGGGGGATCCGAGGCGTTCCCAGTCCAGATGATACCTTGTCCCTCCAGCAGAGTTCTGGGTCCTACCCGGGGTCTCAGAAGGTCCAGGCGGAATCCTGACAAAGATGAATCACCTCTACTGGCCCCTTTTGACGTGAAGGACCAGTAACTCCACTCCCAGCTTCCTCCAGATGTCTCAGCCGGAGCCAACGTACGTAGAAAACTAATTCCTTCAGAACAACAAGGCTGGAGAGACATCGTCCGCCCAGTGGAGGTTGGCAGCAGGAGCTTTATTGCAACATCCACGATCGCGTTTCACAACAAGCAATCTAAAGACAAGCCCGGCGCCAGATCGTAAAGAAACATCAGCAGCTGCAAGAAAACATCCCAACTGGGCCCCAAGACGCTGGGGACACACACCCGGGTCTGATCAGCCTGTGGTGGGCCTGACTTAGCAGAGGCAGGAACACCCAATGAATCTTAAGGTACAAACATCTGCTGTCGGCCAATAAGATCTGCAACTTATCCTCAAACTCTCTCATGTCTATCAAACACAATGCCACTGTACAAAAATGATGTTGTACCTGAAAATGTGACGTTATACGGCATGTTGCTGTCTCGTCATGTTATGTCATTTATTCACAGGGGTTGGCTGGAGGGGGCGTGTACCCTGGGGTAACCTTTCATTCATCATAACCCACGCTGCAGAGTTATGAAATGTCATTTTCATACACTCCGCTCCTCAGGAACATGCGATGAAGCTGAATCAGGAGAGTGAAGGTCGGCCCGGCGTGCACCAGGGAGGTCGCTGTCAGGCCGGCTCAACTTTTACAGCCGTCATTATGCAAGGAGCAGCCGCGGCGGTGGCTTCGGTTATGATCAGCGGTTCAGTTTAATTACAGAGCGTTTCTGAGACAGGACACTTTCTAATGTGTCTATTTTTCTATTTTATACGTTCTAAATACAGACGGGGCCGTGTTTAACTCAGGCCAATCATTTTATGACAGTCAAAAATAAGACGTAAAAGGAAACTGTGTCATTACTTGCATAATTGCATGAAACAGTTAAAGGTATAGTTCAACTTTCTGAGAAATGCACTCACACTTGCCACATCCAGCAAACGGTTAGCTTAGCTTAGCCTAGCCTTGCTTGAAACCATCCAGACGCTGACTCATCATTCATCACATGTTGAGTTTGTATTTCTCTTGGAAGCAAAGTGTTAAAACATAAAGGTGTGACTTTACAGCGGAGCATGTTCCAGACTCACAAAGATTTAATGTAGTTTTTACACATCGGTTTTCGTCCGGATCAACCAAACAGGCTAAGACATGTTCATTAATGAGCTGTGGAGGAGCGTGCATCAGGGTTTAGCTGCAGCTTCATATTTATTGAACTGGTTTGTTACTGGAATCAATCATCAAATCCTTGGCTAGAAATCAAATTGAATCTTTTTCCCATAATATCAAACTATTCCTGTACAATGAAACAAACTGATTCTTTCACACACAAACATATATCAAAATAAAGACTCAGAAAAATTAAAAACAATGTTTCAAAGTGCTTTGGTATCTTTCTTGCTTTTAACCTGAAGTGGGTTTCTCATTGTTCTGTTGACTTTGACATTAAAGTTTGTTTTGTTCCTGAAAGTGTGAAGTTCTGTTGCAGAGTCTCTGATCTTTATGATTTTCTTCCCGAGCTTGATTTGTCTCAGTGCTGCTTTCCTCTGGGCGATCATCTCCTTCTTCTTCTTCTTCATCGTGTGCATGGTGTTAACGTTCAGCCTCTTGGAGGCCTTCAGGCTGTTGGTTGGCTTGGCCTTTGGTTTTACTTTATCTTTCTTAACGACGGGTTTTACCTCCGTGGTCTTCTTTGACTCTTCCCTGGATTTCTGCGGCTGAGCGTTCTTCTTCTTTTGAGCTGTGGCTTCCCGGTTGTTCGTGATTTTGCTTTTCCTCCATTGTTTCAACGTTTTTTTTTCCTTTGCTTTATTTTCAGGTGATTTCCTCTTTAGCTCCACAGTGCTCGCCATCGTCACCTCCGCTGCTGACCTCGAAACGCTGGCTGCAGAGGTCGTCCCCCCCGCTGCAGAGGTCGTCCCCCCCGCTGCAGAGGTCGTCACCTCAGTTGCAGAGGTCGTCACCTCAGTTGCAGAGGTCGTCACCTCCGCTGCAGAGGTCGTCACCTCCGCTGCAGAGGTCGTCACCTCAGTTGCAGAGGTCGTCGCCTCAGTTGCAGAGGTCGTCGCCTCAGTTGCAGAGGTCGTCACCTCCGCTGCAGAGGTCGTCACCTCAGTTGCAGAGGTCGTCGCCTCAGTTGCAGAGGTCGTCACCTCCGCTGCAGAGGTCGTCACCTCCGTTGCAGAGGTCGTCGCCTCAGTTGCAGAGGTCGTCGCCTCAGTTGCAGAGGTCGTCACCTCCGCCGCAGAGGTCGTCACCTCCGTTGGAGCCGTGGTAGATTTGACTCGGCGGCTCGGCGGTGGAGGTCTGGTGATGAGCTTCTTCTTCTTAGGCGGTGGCCTCGTAGGTTTCTCGTTGGTTTCCAGCACCGTCACTGAAATGGCACATAGGTCATTCGTTACTGTTTTGCTCTGCAGCCACATCGACCATGTTGCATTTTATGAAGCTGTGTAGAATGTTTGGCTCAAGTGTTCAAAATACTGAGAAGCTGTTTTTTATAGTTTTACTGACTAAATGAGCTCATTTTACAATTCTGCAGCATATGGACGTTAAATTAAAAGCAGGTTCTTCTGAGGACAATCAACAGGGAATTTCCCCCTAAACTGACTCAATAACATGTTGTGTACATAATGTGTTTGTATTTAAGTATAAATACACAAAAACAGTTTCTTCCACCTCGCCGTCTCACTTCTGAACAGCCAATCCACTGTGGCACTGTGCAGTAACTCTGGATCTTTATAATAACCTCTGTACAGTTACGCCTGAAATTATATTATATTATATATAATATATATTATAATTATATTTAATTATGTTTACTTATTTCACCCTCACTGTATAATTGTAATACGCACACCTGCACTTCTTTTCTTAGACCGTCGCACTGTTCGGACTGTTTGTTTTGTTTTGTTTTGTTTTGTTTGTTTTGTGATGTGTATTCTGTGTAAGCACACTGAGAGCCACTTTACCGAGTCAAATTCCCTGTTTGTGCAAACTTACTTGGCCAATAAACCTGATTCTGATTCTGAATCTGATTCTGATGACTGAATTCACTCCACCTAGTCAGACAAGCTCAGTCAAAGTCTTTCTTTAACATGTCTGGTATGTGCGCACCATGAAATAATAACACGTCGACTGTAGGAAGAAGAAGAGGGGATGGAAATCTGAAGTGCAAACGGAGGTAACTCACATTCCCTGGGACCGAAGGGATGCCTCTTCCCCTTCACTTTGACCGGCAGCGGCTTCCGCTTGCACTTCACTGGAGGAGCTCTCCTGCAGAAGGAGAAATTTAACCTTGAACCTTGAACCATATTCACCAGCGTGTTTTTGTTTACAATACGTCCCCAAAATAAAAGGTTACTGATCCTCTAAATAAAGTTACAACCCTGGTATCAAGCAATCAAGCATTTCCACTGAACACGACTCAAGTTGTTGGCTTTGTGTCTCCAGAATAAAACATTTATTGGACCACAGCGTGACGGCTCTTTGCTCGTTAGAATCTTGTGGTGAAAGACTTCTGCTTCACAAACAACCAAAAAGACAAGAAGCTGCGTGGAAATGGAGAACAGCTGTGGCCGTGATGTGGGGATCTCTAAAGTGTTCTGCACAAATAGAACGAGGGGACTTAATGCTTTCGGACAACATGTAATTTGTCCTGGTTGTAGAACGAGACCAAAAAACACCTCAAGTGGCGCGGCCACGACCAGAACAGTGTATTCTGGTTCATGGCTGAGTTTTAACGATCCCAGCGCACGGTCCAAAGCATCTGAGACGTGTCCAAATCCACTTTGCCCAGTTTGACGGAGGAAAAGAGAAGTTGCAGCATCGGTCACATGATTCAAAAAGGGTTGAACTCAGCCTCCTAATTGATCACAGTTGGGTTTTTGGGGCGTCACATGCTACAAACCAATCAGAACACTGTCTCACTTCACTTTAAAAGCTACTTGCACCTCGTTGGATCATCCGAGTGTGTAACATGCACAGTGCACAGGTGTTGTGCACCTGTATATGTAAGTGCACCTAACCACCTTGATATTGTGCCCTCAAAATAAAAGTGAAATACTTCACCACTGTCTGCAGACCAGGTTCGTGTTGGTCAGATCTCTGCTGCCTCCCGATAGTGAAGCACCAGCAATGTGCCGACCACGCTGCTTCTTAACGTCATTAACGTCCTTGGTTGCGCGATGCATTTTTTATTTAAACAATATGGAGGCTGAATGTAGAACAAAGAACTGTGTCGACTGGAACTATAAAACACTCGTATGACGCTTGGCAGCCGGTCCTCGATAAAGTCCTTCCAGTTCAGATTCGCTAATAAAGCTCAAAATTATCTCACAACTCGACTCTAATTTATGTTGGAGGAAGGATATATTGCTTTTCATCCTCAATTTTTCTTTTCATGATTTTTGTATGACCGTTTTTCACAAGCTCTGTTAACCATTTATAGAACATATGGAAACAGTCAAATGAACCATTGGCGTGGAAAGGGATGATTTCTTCTAAATAAGGTCGACTTCTCTGTGATGGATGTCTGTGATCAGCAGACGTTACATGTCTCTGGACTCATGGAGGGTGTGAAGTGGGATTTAAAAACCAAAGAAGCTCTGGACATTCATTAAAAATAGTTGTTGTGTTTTGAACAACGTGTGTGACCGAAATAAATCGATGATTTTGATTCTATTTTATTAAAGATTGATCCAAACGTCAGTGATTCCATCTGACTTGATGAGGATTCTATTGTAAATTTGACCACAGGTGAATATTGTATGAATCTATGTCGATGATCCAAAGCAGAGCAGAGCATGATAAGATGATAAAGTCGCTCTACCTGGAGGGATCCATGAACTTGAAAACGGTTCCAGAGGGGGACGTGGTGCTGGGGTGCGACGTGGCCAGAAAATAAAGTTCCCCTGAGGAAAGAAGCACAGGAACCAGGTGAGCAGCTGCTGATGGAATCCAGGCTTCAGAGGCAAAGAGAGGATCGTTACCTGCTTCGTCTTCAGCGAACGAGATGATGAACTTGTGGTGATGGTTGATGAGTCCGGGAAAGGAGCATGTCTTCTTATCACCCATACACACACTCCTTTCTTTCCAGACTCCCGTCGTCTTATCCTCCTCTAACGCCATTATCCTCCTGCAAAGACGACAAGAAAAACAGTATAATAATCATAACACTAATAATTCACTTTATTTGTGTTGCACCTTTCATACAAGAAATGCAGCTCAAAGTAAAAACATGTTAATTTAAAAAAGAGAACAGATTAAAATGTGTTAAAATGACATTTTAAAGAAAAGGAAATCAGCTCTAAAACAAAGGAGAAGAAGCCTGAATGTTTTAATCATGTAGAAGTGAGACATTTGTCTTCTGAGATCTTGCCATAGAAAAATCTCCATCACATCAAATTCTAAAGGAATCGTTATTTTAAAAACTATTTATGGATATCTGCTCATTTGAGTTCTTGCCACAGACTGGGAACAGATTGCTGAGCTCTGGCGGCGGGCTTCTAACGTCTGAATACAACCTGGCTTCCTGTTTCCAGTCTTCCCAGTAACTGACATGATTGGAATTCATTCATTTTCCCATAAATTCAAAAAAGACTGACACATAAATTTGAGAAAATACAAGTTGGCTTTTCCTCCACCAGCTGAAAACCTGACAGAAAACTGTATTATTTATTTTAATGTGACAGTTGGAGTAAAGTGTTTGGCTCCGATTCGGCTTCACTCTTACCCATTCATGAAGTCTCCAAAGAGGTAGAGGCCGTTCAGATTGGGTGATTCACATCCTCTGTACACATACCCCCCCGTCACAGACTTCCCAACATGGTGGCTGTAGGCAAATATCGGCAGGACGTCCTCTGTTGAGGCAGAGGAAGACGTTCAAACTCAAACCTGGAGCATCGGAGAATAGACTGAAAAACACGCTCTGGCCTTTTCAAACACACACTCACTCAACGAGGAGTTGTGGCAGAGTTTCAGATCGAAGCACTCGAATCCCTCCTTCGCCCTCCAGCCGTAGTTCCCTCCTCTCACGATGATGTCGATCTCCTCGTAGCGGTTCTGACCGACGTCTCCGCAGAAGATCCTGCTCCTGCCGTAGCGGCTCACCGGGTCTCCACGGTCCACAGAGCACCGCCACATGTTCCTGACCCCGTATGCATACACCTCAGGCCGGGCGCCGGGGTCATGGATGAAGGGGTTGTCGGCTGGGATCCTGTACGGCCTCGAACTGGAGCTGCTGACGTCCACATCGATTCTCAGTGCTTTACCCAGCAGAGCACTCCTGGGTAGGAAGGAACAGGATAGAGCAACAGAGCGTGAAACTGGATAACGAGCAGATGACTGGTTGAAGCAGCGAGAAATCAAATCTAAGTGATGGATCGTTAACTGTTGTGATAGCACATTTTGTATTTAGATATGTTTAATGAAAGATTGACAAGTATAGACAGAGAATATTATTACAAGATGTGTTTCTGTGTGGTTTAGACTTTGTAACACTGAGATGTTCTCGGGACGTGCTCTGCTCAAACGTGTGTTCGCTGGAGATTCCTGTGTCCTCGGCCGAGACAAATGGTTTTCACAGCATGGGCCAGTCCAACAGTGACAACTGAGGTGTTAACTGACCACACAACCGGGGTCTGAGACACAGGTCTCCACACTCGGAGACTGAGCAGAGGCCTGATGTCATCGTGTTGTAAGACTTCAAAGGGGTCCTCATGCAGATTGGTGCAGACAGAATGTCTCACCAAAAGGAGGAGGAGCTTGTCTAAGTGTATCTTGTGTGGCTCAGGGCCAAATGCCTTGTTTCATTGTGATACGAGCTTTGTGCCCCTAGCCGCAGCTAGCTATGAATTAAACCACCAGAAGATAATTGTTTGCTGTGTCATGTATGTAATGTCCCATTACACTATAAATGGTCAAAATAGTTAGATAGATGTAAATGGTTTTGTATTTATATAGCTCTTTTCTAGTCTTGATGACCACTTAAAGCTCTTTACGGTACAGTTTGACATTCACCCATTCACACACACACATTCATACAGTGCATCTATTCGCAGCACTTAGTTATTCTATTGGGGGGGGGCATTCGGGGTTCAGCATCTTGCCCAAGGACACTTCGGCATGCAGATGGGTCAGACTGGGGATCGAACTGCCGACCTTCAGGTTGGAGGACGACCACTCTACCCCTCAGCCACAGCCGCCCAAGCACTTGTAGCCAACAGGTCGTTAGTTATTGTTTGTGGTTTAAACAGCTAAAGTTGTTTTCTTCATGTAATGGTTAAAGCTTAGCTGAAATGAGGCTGAATATTAATAGTTCACTTAAAGTCGTGGTTCAATTGTTAAAAAAGTTGAGTAAAGGTTTAGGCTTAATACTGAAAACAGCAAAACAAAATGGTTAAAAGTAATTAGCGAGAAGTAGCCTAGTAGCTGGATTGTAAAAGATGTTTGTACTGTTAAGATAATAAGTCAAATGTTTTGGTTAAATGGTTAAAATAGTTTGCTTGAAGTAATGTATACATGACTCTAATATTTAAAAGTAATGGATGAGTAGCTGATGATAGATTTTAGTATTAGAATTTTGTGATGAGGCTGCAGATTCCAACAATTTAAATATCCCATTACTAGTTTCTTAATAGAAACATAATTATGAATATTATATAATTTCCTAAAACCAGCACATGGAGCTCTAGATACATGTTGACGTACGATAGAATGGATGAATGGTTGAGTTTGTAGGTTCAAATCTAACAGAAGCAGAATAAATGTTCACCTAAATCTTGACAATGCAAATGTTAGACATCGTGACCCTACTTGTTTTGAGCGTTTCCGTATTTCCCAAACGGATCCCCGGCTTTTCCACCATCGCCGGTGAAGATGTACAGAAATCCATCCAAGCCGAACAGCAGCTGGCCTCCGTTGTGGTTCGCCGCTGGTTCCTCGATCTCTAGAATCACCCTGGATTCAGAAAAAGGATCGGGTCAAATACGGTTGGCGTATTTTAGCACAAAGACTGAAAACACACAGTCTTTATGGTTCTGCTGGTTCATTCAAACCTGTTCAAGTTTATAAGCCCTGACAAAGACCAGAAGGAGCTGCAGTGTGTGTGTACCTCTCTGAATAAGGATCGGCCATGTTCATGTCGTGATCGGACACCTTCATCTCACTGATCCGGACCTTCTCCACCTTGCTGTTGACCTCGATGGAGTAGTAGATGAAGAAGCGCCCGTTGACCCGGTACTCGGGGTGGAACGCCATGCCCAGGAAGCCCCTCTCGTCCCCCAGCCAGGGGGTGGTCACCACCTCCCCGCTCATGTCGAGGAAAGGCTGCTCCACCCGGCTGCCGTCGGGCAGGTAGACCCACACGAAGCCCAGCTGCTCGGCGATGAACATCCGGTGGGTCTCATCGCCGCTGTGCAGCATCAGGACGGGGTTCCTCAGACCATTGGCCACCTCGGTCAGGCACAGCTGGAGACACCCTTTGCGGTCTTCCACCACCTGCCCCAGGTTGCCGTTGAGGTCCTGGGTCTTCAAAACATTGGGATAGCAGTAGTCCTGGTCCGACAGGTCCATCAGGGTGCAGAACGTGGACGTGTCCCGCTCAGCGGTGTCCTGCAGCCGCTTGTTCTCAGTGAGATATTTCACCACGTGGCCACATTTGCTGTGAAACTCTGTGCAGAAGTCAAAGCAAAGGCCGGGCAGCTCTCTGACGGGTGTGTACGGGTCCTCGGCATCATAGAGGTGGGCGGCGTAAGGAGAGCACTCCTGGAGGAGACACGCAGGAGACATGACAGAGGACGGAGGGTCACAGGAGCTGAAGATCTGTCTGAGGCTGGAGGTCAAAATATCTAAATAATAATCTAAACTTTCTAAAGTATGGATCTGTCCAGTTAGGACCCAGAAAGACTGGTTTTCAAAAAGAGCGTTTCAGCAGGAGGCTAGCACGCACACACACACACAAACACACACGCACACACACACACACACACACACACACACACACACAACCTGCAGTGATGTGGCTCTGCAGCGTTACTGGTGTCAGCATATAAACTCATTCCAGTGATAAAGTCATTCTGAACATTGATGTAACAAAACATCTTCACCTCAAACTGTTTCCACTTTAGTTTAGATTTAAAAGGAGAGAATCATAAATGTTGATTCAATTAAAAACTAATTAAACCAAAGTTGCACAAGACTTTTTTCCTTTTACAAAAGTAGCTTCATGACGGCTTTAACCTGAAACCAGTTACAGTTGTAGACTATGATTTCTGAATAGTTTACAGTGTACATTAGGATTTCAAGGTAAACACACAGGTCTATCATATAAAAAAAAGTTTTTTGCAGAATATGAAATGTTCTATTTTGTGAAAAAAACACTTCAGGTGGCAGACAAACATAATGATGCATCACAACAGCATCTTCAGAATCCCACAGAAAGCCCTTACCTGACACATGACTTCCTTCAGCATGTCTGCGCAGAGCTCCTGACCCTCCACCTCCAGCTGCTCCACTGTGTCCCAGTATCTCTCCGCGATCGCGTTGTCCGTCTGCTGGTCGCAGCATCCGAACTCCTCGTACTGCTTGCAGAACTCCAGGTGCCAGGGGGGCTGGAACGGGGGCTCGAAGTCCAGGCACTGGGGATGAGCGGCTGCTGGCCGGACCCGGGCGAGCAGCATCACTGAGAGGAGCAGACACAGCGCAGGGAGCCTCGGGGTCTTCCTGGATGAGCTCGGTGCCGCCGTGCGTAAAAGCGCGCAGCCGGCTCCTCCGGGATGGAGCGCAGCATCCCGCGTGCTGGACATATTTGCCATCTGCCCCCTAAAGAGTTGAAGCGTTTGCTCGCCTTTATGTATGTGTCGGGCGTGCACGCGTGCACGTGAATGCATGCATTACGCGTCAGCCAGTGACTGCCCCATTTGCGCCCCCCCCCCCCCCCCCCCCCCCCCTCCGAGCCTCACCACCACGACCCCCAGCCAGGTGGACGCGCACTTTATGGCCAGTGTCGTCATCAGGCTTACTAGAATCAATTAAAACAAAACGCTTTCGTCATGAAGTTAATTGAATTTATTAGTTGTTTTTTTGTTGTTGTAGTTTTACGCACCGCAGAAAAGTTTGCAAAGCAAATGTGCAACTGTCTCGAAGGATGATCACAGTCACAGTCACACACAGTCACACGCGCGGGCTGCTGTGTCGAGGCATGCAAACATGTCAGCAAACTGTACACACACTGTAATTTACTCTCACATTCATGAAGCTGAGCCTCGAGGCCTGTTGCTCGTCTCCTGCAGAGCCAGTGTCCCGGCACGTCAGGCCCTTTATTTGAATACATCATCATTTCAGACCAGTGCCAAGAAAATAAATATATACTGACTGAGAGGAATGTCATCAGCTCACAGGATCCACGCAACCTACAGACCTGACTGTGAAGAGGTGTTGGAGATGGATGCAGATTGCTGAGTGCACTATAGGATGACATTAATAATAAGTAATAAATTTGATTTATACAGCAGCTTTCCAAACATGGTTCCAAGCTGCTTTACGACTTCAGATGAGAACTTGAAGGGAAACAACAGAAGAAAGAGTGTGAGACAGAAATGCAAATATACGGATGAGAAAAGAGTCAAAACAAGATCACATTCACTGACAACTTATTGCACACCCTCTTCCATGGTGCTCTGAGTATCTGATTCTTAGTCATTACCACAAGTATCATGAATGAAATTAGGAAAAAAGGGGGATTGTGCAGCTCAGCACTACAGAGTGATTATGATTCATGCACGGACCATCAGCCCCACAGTGCTGTTGTTTAATTATCGTGTTTAACGTTTAACTGTGCAATTCTCATTCTGTCTGTGCAACACAACGGTGCATGTGTAATCCATTCACTGTACATTTCCTCACACTGCCAAAATTGTTCCTACTCTGTATAAATACTTAACTTTAGTATTAAGTTCCTTACAGTTAAGTGTCACATTTTACTTAACATTACTGACTGATGTCAATTTTGAGGACAAAACTAATAAATACAATTTTTCATCCTAGGTGCTGTAACCTGGACAATGTTCCCATTGTTGAACTAATAAAGGATTTTCTTATCTTATCTTACCCCTTATTATCTTATCTTATCTTATCTTATCTTATCCAAAGTCCAGGTTGAAAACTAAAGGTGACTATGCCTTTGCCTTCAGGCCTCTTGGTTTTAGAAACTTGACCTGAGAAGATAAGAGTCACATTGTCAGTGATTTCTTTTAAATCACTTCTTTAAAACAAATTTCTATAGACTTGTATTCATGTGATGTCGTGTTCTTATTGTTTTCTTCTCCCATTTCATTATTTTAACTGTTTATTTATATTGCCACATTACTGCTTTTAGGTGCTCTAGTCTTCAGTTCATTCACAGCTCTATATTTACTCATTCAATTTGAACACTGCCTTGTTTCCTTCGACCGAAACCTGCTGATTGTTATTTCTCTTTTATTTACTTTTCTTGCTTTGCCATCTAAGCACTTTGTAAACTCAGTGCTGAATAAATACAGTTTTTTATTATTAGTATTATTATTGTTGATATCATTATTAGTATTGTTGTTATTATTATTAGTAGTATTGTTATTAGTAGTAGTATAAGGTGATGCACAAATTAACTTACGAGGTGTTTCCAGCAGGTGGCAGCACTCAACCTCAGGGTTCCTCCACAATGGGCCAGGAAGCGGAAACACGTCATTTCTATTTATTTCCCATTTGTTTTGGTGAAGAGGAAAATCATCAAGTTACATAAAATGCAAACAACAAACTTCCGCCTTCAAACTTCAGATTAAAACACGTATGGATGAAAACAGATTACTCGAGACGTAATTCAACCCGAAAGAAGTTTAATAAAACGTGCTTAAAATCCACTGAATATTTATGGATGTGTTTTGTTTTTAATCAAGTCAAAAACGTTCTATTTTCTTGTGAAATAGTTTTACGTTGAAAGTGCAATCTGAACGTATCCGGCGGTATGTGTATCCGAGTGGGTTTAACTTGACGCGCGGCGATAGCGCATCAAAATATAATTTGTGTGATTAAACTCGTGCCGTTAATCCGCCGTCATGGCGCCTTAAAGCAGCGGAGGAAGCCGCGGGTTCGTGCTCGGATGTTGACCGGAGTCAGTGCGCTGTTCTCCGCTGAGCCGTGACGCTGCGCCCCCCGAAACCCACACGGCTGCGGCCACAATGAGCTCGGAGCAGCAGGGCGCCAGCGAGGACGCCGACGAGTCGCAGGACAGGCCCGACGGCGACAAAGGGCTGAACCCCGGCGTGGACGACTCGGACGACTCGGATGACGATGACATCCCCCGGGAGGTGGCACCGGCTCGGCCCCGGAGCAGCGAGGAGCGACCGGAGCGAGGGGAGCGAGGCGAGCGCGGGGGCGGCGGCGCAGGGTCCCCGGTGCCCGGCGCACAGGAGCCCCCTTGCCCGCCGAGCACCGCGCCGCAGCCGGGGAGCAGCGGGGCGGACAGCGTGTTCTCCTGGCTGCGGAGCAGGACTATCAGACGAGGGGTGTTTGTAGACCCAGCCAGGGACAACTTCAGGACAATGACCAGTCTGTACTGCTCCATGAACCCGGCCACGGAGTCCGTGAACCTGAGCACCAAGACCCACGGAGCCGTGTTCAACCTGGAGTACTCCCCGGACGGGTAAGACCCGGAGGACCGCAGGGTGTCTGCTTTTACTGGGAAATCAATGAAATGTGGAGACACTGGAGAAGTCAGCTGGAGAGTGTTGTTGTTGTTGTTCGTCCTCACACTTAAATCTGTCCAACACCAGGATCCCTTCACACGTCCACGAGAACTGGTCAATATCAGTGATGAGACATCAGTAGGACAAAAACTGTTAGAGGACCAACACACGTCATTCTGAACGCGACCTGAGAAGTAAACACATCTCACACTCAGGCTGAGAGCGAACACACAACATGAGATAACTCCTGCACACAAACCAGGTCAAGCTGAGTCCAGTGTGGATCAGGAGCTGCTCATGAGACATCAGGACCAAACACACAGAGACAGTCGGTCCTCATGGCACCTGGGCATGATGTCAAATAAGACATTTAAAAGAAGCTGATTCCGTTATCATAGATTATAATATAAATGCACATCTGAAGTCTTTATTCAGCTTTTATATCAGTGTTACATCAGCAAACATGTAAACACAGACACTGATTTGTCTGTGAACAGCTGATATCGGCCGTCAGGTTCTAAACCAGATCTGTTCCTTCCTTCTCTTACGTGTGTGATGTGATTGTGTGTTTGCTGTGTGCAGGTCGGTGCTGACTGTGGCCTGCGAGCAGACGGAGGTCCTGCTGTTTGACCCCATCTCCTCCAAACACATCAAAACCCTGACGGAGGCCCACGAGGACTGTGTCAACAACATAAGGTGCATTTCTGACTTTTGAAAACAACCAGAGGAGGAACAGCAGGGAGGGAGCTGAGCAAGTGGAAGCAGGGAAACAACAAGATGGGTTTTTTATTCTAGAGAGAGAATCTAAAGGAGAAATCTGTCTGTGCCCCTGCAGGTTTTTGGACAATCGCTTGTTTGCCACCTGCTCCGACGACACCACTATTGCATTGTGGGATCTCCGCAAGCTGAACGCGAAGGTGTGCTCTCTGCACGGCCACGCCAGCTGGGTGAAGAACATCGAGTACGACACCAACACGCGGCTGCTCGTCACGTCGGGCTTCGACGGCAACGTCATCACGTGGGACACCAACAGGTCGGTCCTCACACACTGTGCGTCAACGTGTCTAATGGGGAAAAGTGAAATGATCAAATAATCGTTTTTGTTGAAGACAAACCACCTGTGAAATGGCCTGATTCCGTGGTCAAGTCATTCTGCTCCAGCTCCTACACATAAAATCTACATCTCTTCCTTCATCTCTCCATCAAATATAACTTTACAACTTTGAAAGGGGATAAATATTCATTCTGCCTTTAACACAACTCTGAATTCTCTCGGTGGATCATTGGTCTCGTGATTGTTTTTCCTCTGCAGGTTTACAGAGGACGGCTGCCCGCACAAAAAGTTCTTCCACACCCGCTACCTGATGAGGATGCGTCTGACGCCCGACTGCTCCAAGATGCTCATCTCCACGTCCTCCGGGTACCTGCTCATCCTCCACGACCTGGACCTCACCCAGTCCCTGGAGGTGGGCAGCTACCGGATGCTGCGGGCGAGACGCACCCCCCCCACCTCCGGTCAGGCCACAGCCTCTGTTTGCAATTACTAACACTTTCTTTACTTGCATATTTTGTGGCTTTACTCTTAATGTGGATTCTGTCTTTTCCTACTTTTCACTTTTAATACTGAGTCCATCCCTGTTTGTTAACCTCACACACTCATCAGTCAATGAGCTAACGAGGAAATCATTAACCCGGTGTTCTAGGGTCGAGTTTTTGGATTCTCTTATTTTCATATTTGTCGAAAAGCTTGATTTTCTCCATTTGAAAGTTTGGTTGATCAGATATTTGATTGCGTTGCCACATCACTAGTCAGTGTGAGTAACTTTTGTCCCTGTGGTGATCCTGCAGACGGCGGCTCGTCGGCGTCCAGGTCGGCTGGAACTCCTCGCCATGGAAATGACTCCAGCAAGATCCACCCTCACAGAGAAGGTGCGACAACCAGGAAGAGGAAACACAGAAACTAGTGAGTTCTCTACACTATAAAATGATCTAAACCCTACTCCCCCCCCCCCCCCCTCGTTCACAGGACTTTCTCCCAGGAATAGTCTGGAGGTGTTGACTCCAGAGATCCCAGGAGAGAGGGACAGAGGGAACTGCATCACCTCCCTGCAGCTCCACCCAAAGGGCTGGGCCGCGCTCATCCGCTGCTCCAGCAACATGGACGACCAGGAGGTGAGAAACATCAGCTCAGTATCTCTGAGCTCCTTCACGTCTCTCTCTTCTTATTTAATAGACATGATGGACAATTTATGACCTCCGTTGACCCCTAGTGGTGCAGTATAGGAGTTGCATCCGAACTGTATTCATTGAGTAGAAAATCTCAGCATTAATACACCTGAGCCGTGACGTCTGTAGCTTCTTTGAGGAACAAGGCAGCTGCTGTCGGACTGAACTGTGACACTGACCACATCCTCCATCTTTTCCCCTCTCTCTCTGCAGTGGACGTGTGTGTATGAGTTCCAGGACGGAGCGCCCACCCGCCCGCTGGTCTCCCCCCGCTGCTCGCTCCGCCTCACCCACTACATCGAGGAGGCCAACGTGGGGCGGGGCTACATCAAGGAGTTGTGCTTCAGCCCGGACGGCCGGCTCATCTGCTCGCCGTACGGCTACGGCGTCCGCCTGCTGGCCTTCGACGAGCGCTGCGGCGAGCTGGTGGACTGCCTGCCCGTCCAGACCAGCTGCCTCAAGGAGATCCGCTCCATCTACTCGCACAGCGACGTGGTGCTCACCACCAAGTTCTCCCCCACACACTGCCAGCTGGCCTCGGGCTGCCTCAGTGGCCGCGTGGCGCTTTACCAGCCCAAGTTTTAGCATCCGGGGCGATCAGAGGACGATGCTCTGCAGACCTGGGTCGAGAGGCGCTGATCAGGAACTAGACCGGGAACGATTCTGAAGAAGCATTTAATGTTTTCCAGGTTCCATTAGTTTGATAGTTGCACAAACAATCTGGTAAAGTTGCACCGCCCCAAAAATATTAAATGTGCAGCTTCATATTTTTCTCTGATTTTAGACCCTTGTCGTCTAAGATATGCAGAAATTTGTCGTTCAAAACATTCTGGCCTCTAAAGTATCATTCAGTATAAATTACACATCACAGGAATTCACATTTTTTAACATCTCAAAATGTAGAAACGCAAAATTACTAGTTTCCTGATGTTTGTTTTAAAAAGCTCAGTGGATCAGGTGTGGGGGGGGGGGAGGAATCTCACAATGCATGCAGGTATTTCAAATAGTGTGACACATCTAGAAGTCATTTTTATTTGAGGCTCGATTTGACTTTAAAACACTTATTTGAACCCGAACCCTTAAAAAAAAATCACTGGTTTAATTAGATCTCAAATAACTTCTCTGAGCGCCTCTGGACTCGGGTCTGCAGCTGTGGAGCCGACTCAGTTTGTTTGGAAAAGGAGAAGAAGAAGAAGTCTTTGGCAGTCCCCCCCCCCCCCCCCCCCCCACACTGACCAGACTGCAGCAGTGGATGGAATCTTTCAGCCCTCCTGAACTTCACTGGGTTAAAAGGACCATGGGGCTTTGCCAGCTACAGACTTCCATTCCATCCCAAAAACTTTGACTCTCCTGACCCGGGGATCGTTGTGACTCTTCTGTGGCTGTTTTTTCACACGAGAGATGAATTTTGGTTTCTCCCAGTAGAAAACTTTGACCTGTTCCGAGACTCGGGACGTCCGCGTGTTGCTGTGTCGGCAGAAAAAAAAACACTAAGGATGCAAACAGACGTTGATCCACTGATTCCTCCGCGGCCGAACGCCTCGCTCTGCTCATGCCTTCTTTTCTACAGGTGCTGCTTCTCTGCTCATACAATCTGAACTGTATAGGACCTCATGGTTGTCGCCTTTCTCTTCCACTTCTGACCCACCTTTACTTTTTCTCCTCCACCTCCGACCTGTTGTTTTCAGTTTCATCATGTGAATGTTTTTACTGGTGACATCGGTGTAACCGCGTCGGCCCTGCTCACAGCACGGTGCTGGATTTATTTGTAGGATTTGTTAGAAAGGAACTTTGCTTCCTGTTCTCTCCACAGTTTGTGTTTATCTTCAGTCTGTGAAATGAAACTTTATGCTCTCTGAAGACCGAAAAGTCCTCCTGCTGCTATGATCACAAATCTACAATTAAAATCCCAACAGTATCAAGGAAATCAGACATTTCAAACCACATCTTTTCCACCAAAGGATTTATTTTTGATCTCTCAAAGTCAGTCCACTGTTTCCCTTTGAGAACAAAAATATTTATAATCCGCTGACAACTGTAGTTTCTCGTTTCTGGCCCTGTAGCTGTAACTCAAACAAAAGTAAAGTAAATTGTGAAATTGGTTAATTTTGGTTCACTAGTGAATGTTTCAGCAGCAGGATGGTGTTTGTTGGATTAAATCAAAACTAGAAACTTCTGTCAAGGCCCAATAATCCCCTTTATAAAACTATGTTTACATTTGATAGATCTTTATATTCATGTGGATCTGCGTGAAATTACACAAACTTATAAATAACAGTCCCCCTACAGATTCTTTTCTTTAAGATCCATGAATTATTATCTGAGAAATAAGTGTAAATGTAAAGAAATAGCCTGCATCCGGTTGCTGATCTGGTTTTGCACCAGTCTTTAATGGTTTCTTTCCACATTCTGCATCCTTCTACCAAGTTTCACCGCAAACTGTTTTTACTTAATCCTGCAAACTTAACAAACACCAATGAAAACCAAGTCTCCATCTACTTCACAGGGAAGAAGGAAACTGTTCATGTGTTTTTAAAAGTATCACAGATAATATTTGTTTATAGAATCAGATCAGTTTGTTGGGTTTTGTCTTGTTAACGTTTTGTGGGCAGAAGAATCTTCTTCAGTTTCATATTCACAGGATTGTTGACTCCTCTTCATCAGTATTTGGTTCCTTTCCTTCACAAATGCTTTGTTTTCTTTCTTCTCTCAGTAGCGAGCGGATCCCCTCGACTGTTTAACCACTGTTGATGCTTTGTGTGTGAAACCTGTGTAGTGTATCTGCTGTAAGAACCAAGCACACGTGTGGGTGTGCGATGTAAAGTGGCTGTGGTGCAAAGCGACTGCAGCGTAGATCAATATGTGCTGTTGTGTGACCAATAGATAAGAGTGTACTACTATGCAGACCGGCCTTCATGAAGATTCAACCTTCTTATTTATGGGAGCGTGTCGCTCCGCCATGTGTGCAGCTGTCCGATGCCAAAATGTGTGACCTGAACGTCCACATCTGCTCTTATTGGGTTTTAAAATATTTCTTTACATGTTGCAAAAGCTTCAACTTAAAAAAAACAACAAAGATTTGTTTGACTTCTTGTGGAAATGAGCCGGTTGTCTTTTCCTGTGGGAGAGTGAGTAGAGAACGTTGCTTCCACTGTTTACCTGCAGTGATTTGGCCTCTCGAGTATCAATTTGATCAAAACCATCCAGAAATGAACAAAACTCGAAATGTGGGAACATTAAAAAAAGCCGGACGTGGAGTTTCCAGCTCGATAAAGTGTGAACACATGAGGCTGTGTGAAGTTGGGAGGCTGACGTGAGATGTTCTTCCTGCTCACAGTCAAATACATGTGAGCTGAACGCAGCTTTATAAACTATAATATAAACAGAGATATGATGTTAATCTGGTGTTTATCTGCAGCAATGTGGCCTCTTCAGTCTCATTTAGTTTATATGAATCCAAGCAATCCAAAAACGTGAAAAGTTCAGAGTGTAGGAAACTTAAATAACATTTTCTGGCATCAGTTTAAAAGTTATCACTGAACCAGACGGGAGAAATTAACATGCAGATATTTTACAGACCTAATCATCTCATATATGCAGATATTTCTTGTGCCAGACAGTTTTCGATATCATTTTTTATCAATTATTCAAAAACCATCAGAGGAAATTACATTTGTTCAACGTTAAATAGTATAAAGTTTCAAAAACATTTCCTGGCATTTCTTTTAAAGTGCTCGGTGAACCAGATTTACACGATGCAGATATTTCACATCAAGTTCCACACGTCTCGGCTACAGGTCAGTGTTCCCCGAGGTTAGGCTGACTTTAAACACTTTTTTATGTATTGTGATTTTCCTGAAAACCCATCTGGAAGCTAAAAGGTATAAAGTAAATTATAAAAAAAAAAAATTCCAAGTACCTCTTCAGTCAAGTCTGCAATTTCCCGCTCAGAGTTTTAAGGATGTGACCTGAACAGAAGATTCACAGACGTCAACGCTCTCGATAAACTCTCAGACAGAAACTGCCACAGGTTGAATTAACAAACTATGTGAAAAGTAAATTAAGTCTTCTAAACACAGGTGTAACTCAGCCACATCATGGTTGGTTGTGTGTGTGTGTGTGAGGAAGGAGGCGTTTAACACTTTGTACCTCAGTGCTCATGATGTTTGTGTTTCCCTCTCAGCTCCGTCAATCAGGGACTTTTCTCTTCCCTGATTTCATAAATAATCTAAATCTACAGAAACAGTCGTCGAGCTGAACATGAACTCAAAAGCTCTTCACACAGAAGTGTCTTATCTTCTGTTTACACTTCAGGTGAAGAAACAACGGGATTCAGTTTGTTCTGTTGCTTCCTCCTCGTTTCCTTGTCTCCTCTGAACTGTCTCCTGATGATTGAAAATTCTCTGTTCTGTACCTGTGCTCCGTCACCTCCCAGCTGAGCAGGTGGAGGCGCATGAGACACACACACATGTTGAGTTACTCACACTGTTGTTTGCTTCCTGGCTTCAAACGGCAAGTCGTCCCCACAACGGTACTTATTCTGATTCTCACAGAAATTAAAGGTTGGCTTCTTTTGCACTGCGGACTGTTTTGGTGTTTGGCTTCTTTATGGATTTTGAGATTCTGATATTTTTGAATTCTCACATGCAGCAGCTGAGTATCAACCACTAGATGGCAGGCAAGGTCCTCGCCAGTGAAGAATCTGCAGGAAGTTCTGCACCACTGGTTCCCAACCAGTTTGTAATCCTTGGGCGTCTTGTGTTCCTCACCTGATTAAAATGACCGAGTTTAAATATTATAATAATAATATGAATGGTTTTAACTCCAGAAATATGACAAAACTCGTAAAAGTGCTTCTGAATGTTTGAAAGAAAATGGATCACAGCTGGAAAACTTTCATTTAAAGTCCTGATGGTTTTGAAACTGAACCGAAAAAAGAAAAACCTTGGAAAAGAAAAAGAGAAACAAAATATTATGACAAAATATTATGACAACTGAGTTTAATTGTCAGTTTTATTCCAAAACTAGTTTAAACTCTGTCACATGTCACAAATATTGAATCCTTTCCTCTTAGTAAGAAGAAACGGTTATTGATATAATCATTATATATGATATATTGAAATTTGTGTACATCCACTGTGAGCCAGTACAGTATGACTATACAAATATGTTTATTAAATATACAGCACAATTATCTTGTTTCCTCTTGTTCCTCCAACTCATCATGACTCTTCAGGCCTGTGACCTTCAGGCCTGTGACCTTCAGGCCTGGAGCCGCGACCCCAACACCTTCCATCCAACTTCACCTTAAATCAAGATGTCATCACCAGAACAAATGACACAAGTAAGGAAGATTTATTTGAGTTATTTAATGATCCTGTTGGAAATAAAGACAGACATCAGACCAGCTGACAGTTAAATCCTAAAGTCTCTTTACAGATAAGAAACAAACACAACAGCGTCACAACAGGAGCTGAACACAACTTTCACAAAACAAGTACATCTGAACAATATCACTGAAGGAGGCCTGTCGATAACAATGATCCTTCACAGGCTGTGGAACTTTACTTTGGAAGTTTTTTAATATATCCTGTCAGCCTCTGTCAGTGTGTGAGTGACGGTCGTGGACACAGACAGAAACTAAACTGTTCAGCTGTGACACTGAAGCTTTCATCACCAATTCGGTGCAAGTAGAAATGTCCAAGATATTTTCAAACTGTCTTCACGTCACATTCTTGTAAATTGGGTTCACTGACCCTTTGACATCAGTAGAAACATGTTACTTGTCCCAGATTGACCCTGGTCCCTCTCTGGCCTCTTCAGCCCGTCGCCTCCTCTCACTCTCTCCGGCCTCCGGAGGCCCGAGCCCTCCTGGTGAGCAGCGTCTGCTCCTGCTGCAGCCGCCCGCTCTCCCGCCGGCGGTTGAGGGCCTTGGTGCTGGCGCGGAGCTTCCGGAGCCTCAGGGCCCGGAGGCGCAGCTGCAGCTCCTGGGGGATCTTCCCTCCTTTGACCCGGATGTCCTTCAGCCTCTGGAGGGGCGTCTTGGTGAGGGCGAAGTCACAGATGGTGGGACGGGGCTCCGATCCAACACGGCACCGGCGCATGGATGGGAAGTAGCCCTCCGCCCAGACCACCACCTTGTACTCCCCCGGGTTCAGGAGACGCCAGTAGTCACCGTCAGTAGCTGCAGGAGGGAAATATGATATAATTTACAAACTATATACAAACTATATACTACATTTTATTGTGAGGTAATGTAATCAACTAATTTTGGCCTTGGTAGTGACTAATTTAGTGTTGGTACAGAATTGGTATAAGAATAAGATAAACACATTTACATTAGACAGAGAAACTAATACTTCTCTTAAGTTGGAGTAAGTAGAAATTAAAAGATCAAGGAGTAAATATTATGATATTGTATAGGATATTGAACAGTAATATTACCCAAACTGCATGTAAATTGAGTTATTGCAAATGAAAAAAGCTGCATAAAAGTGCACTTAAACTGTGTATGTTGGTGGAATTAAGTGTCTGAAGACTAAATACTGAGCCCCTCTGTGCTTTCAGTGAAGAAACAAGTCAAAACAAAAAAGGTACATCTGGGGAAACACTAGTTTTAAAACCCCCACCGACCTGATCGGATGTCATGCTCGTGATCCTCCACCTTTATCAGAGCGTCTGCAATCCCCCGTCTGGACATCTTGTCCTTCACCACACCTTTGATCCCCCGGTGAACCTGAGTGGAGACAACGAGCAGAACTTTTAAAACTCTTATGCATCTCTTTCTGTTTTCTGAGAGATTGAATGTGATCCACCCTGAGCCGACCTGCTCCATGTAGATCAGCAGAGACTCCTTGTTGTTCTCCCACTCCACGGGGAGCTCGCTGGCGTGAGGGAACTTGTCACAGGACAACTCCACCGTCACCTCGAAGCAGTTTGTGTGCAGGTAACTGAAGTCGTTCATACCTGCAGGAAACACACAACCAGCATCAATCAGGTCGACAAACATTCAGATAATAAACCTGTAATTTACACAGAGGGGCAAACGTCCTTCCACAATTCATAATTCAGTAAGTTGCACATCTAAGTCATTCCTGGTTTACTGTTCTCCTCAGAATTGACCAAAGCACTTGTTCAGGCTCATAGGGAACTTCAAAAGAACCTATTTAAAGAAATGAATAAAATAATCAAGGCCATGTTTTTTCAGACACTGACTGAAAGCAGCTGATTGGCTCTCTACACAGCGAAGTGGAGTCTGGATGAAACCCCTCCAGGGCCTCGGTGGTGGGACTCACTGCCGGGGACGGTGTGCCACGCTCCGCCGTTGATGATGTTGTTGTGAGCCTGGAAGTCTTCGTAGTGGCACATGCGTCGCTGAGGGTTGGCCATCACCAGGTTAGTGGAGGCGTAGACGGTGGCCAGCCAGCGGAAGAAGGCGTCGTCCGCCGTGGGGGTGTCCTCGTGAGGAATCCAGTCCCGGGTGCAGTCGTAGGGATACGTCACCACCAGCTCTCCACCGTGCAGGTTCGCACTGAGCACGAAGGGAATGTCCTGCATCCAGCTGATGACGGCTCGGGTCACTGGTGCAACCTGGACGGGGGTGGAAGAGAGAGAGAGGATTCTTTTCTCAATAATAATTGTCAATACAGGAAATCTCTCGGTTACAAATACAGGTTCTACTTCAGAGAAAATACAAAACTGTTATCAGGGAAATGTACGTGAAGAATTCAGCAGAACCTCCTTTGACCTTCGACCCCAGAAATGGAATCAGTTCATCTCTGAGTCCAATTGAAAAATAATTGGTGAGGTTACCATGGTCTTGACCTTTGACCTTTGACCACCCAAATCTAATCAGTCAACTCATGAGTCGAGGTCAACATTTCTGCCAAATTTGAAAGGATTCTCTGGAGGTGTTTTTAAGATAATGCATTCACAAGGTAAAGTGTTTAAGATTGTTAAGATACTGATGCATCGATGTGTAAACAGCTTATTTCTGTTCCAGCAGCTCAGGAAGGTGTTTGTACTTTATATATCATAGAGACCGAAAAGTCAAGGGTCCCTGAAGGAAATTGTGTTGTTCAAGAAATGAATCAAAGGGAAAGAATGTGCTTCATAATTTTACAATGCATTTTTTTGTATATTTCTATCATTTTTCGTCTTTCTGGTTTAATTTGGGATAATTCAGCTCTTCAGGGTTTTAAACTCTCTAAACTAGACTGTTTAAGTTTAGAGTGGAAATTACTTTTTGGCTCCAAGTGAAGACAGGGGTCAGATGAAGGTAATGAAATAAAAAAATTCCATATTTTCAAATGTATAACATGTGGTTTTATATGCAATAGTACTTCTTCTGTGTATTTCCATCCACAAGCTGAGAATTTAACACTTCACCTCCTGTGGGCAAAACATTTTCCTTCAAAACACCAGCCAGACACAGAATTAGAGAAGTCAGAGTGAAAAAGGAAAAATTGTGTATTTTTATATCTGGAAGCAGAGTTTCTACATGTGTCCCACGAACACTGAGTGACGAGGCTCAGGCTTCCTGGAAAAAATCCCTGTTTTCTATGGCTCTGAAGGTTTTTTTCTGATCTGGGGCCGATTCGGCAGCTGAAGTGGAAACAGCAACAAAAACCTTCTGTTCAGTTTGACCTACATTTGTACAACTGAAAACCTAAGAGCGACCACATGTCACCTCCTGTAAACAGCAGAGTTTGGACATTTATTAAAGGCGATTCTGTGAATCTTCTCTTAAACGTTTTTTACAGTTTATTTACTATCTAGAAACATCCACAGCCCTCTTACGGTGGCGTCCTCCTGGGTGTAGTACTCTGGGATGGGGATGTAGTGGTTGGGGACTTTGGACGGATCGGCTGCGGTCTCCTGAGTGTCCCACATGATGTTGTTCAGGTCCGGAAAGTTGTGATTCAGGTCGATTCCCTCGACGCTGTATCGCCCGTCCGCCCAGCCGGCCAGCTCCGAGCCCTGCAGCACATCGGTCAATCCGGAAACAGTCAGTAAGAGTCAGACGACAATGACCCCCTGTGGCTGCAGGGGGCGCTGCTGCTCAGTAAAACCTACACAGTGTTGCTTTAAAGCGTTACTCACCTTCTCGTACGCGAACTCATATCCATCCGGGTTCATTGAGGGCAGGAGGTGGATGCGTGTCTCGGTGACCAGTTGCACAATGCGCTGGTTGCCCTTCTTGTATTCTGTGCACAGGTACTGCATGAGGTTGAGGACCAGCTCCCGACCGAGGACCTCGTTCCCGTGCATCCCAGCCACGTAGCGGAACTCGGGCTCACCTGCCAGAAACACAATCACAGCGTCACCTGATCTGCAGAGCAATGGATGTGGAGACATTCATCTAAATGGCCTTCAGGTTTGGGTTAGGGTTAGGGTTAGGGCCAGGCCATAAAGAGACATAATCGTCATCAATACAAATGCAGAATCAATCCTAGAACAAACTAGGAGCCAAAAGAAAAGGTGGGATGTGATCATATATCTCTTAGTTAGTGTTAAAAACTGTTCGTCAAAGTTCAAACCCGAAGTCAAATCAGGAACACATTCAATCTCCCAGATAAAAACATTCAACCCTTTTGTATTGTGTTAGGAATCAGTGGGGGAACTGGTCCACGTGCGCTTTGCCAGTAATCACAGTGTGTTGGCCTGAACCGACGGCAGCCATCCCAGAATACAAACACTCAGAGGACACAAGGTCTGAACTTCATACACCAGCATTTGGTTCTAATTAAAAAATGAAAGACACACGTGACTCCCCCTTCCTCTTCATATCAAACCATGAAACCACTAACACAATTCCCATCATTCCCAATAAGACCAGTTTGACTCATCACAGATGTGGAGTGGCTTTGTTTCCCTGCATCTGAAGACAGCATCGCAAAGAGCTGTGTTTTGTTTGGTGGTCTGCAGCCTCCAATGTCAAACTGTTATCAGTGTGTTTACACAGGAGAGAGCCCCCCCCCCCCCCCCCCAACCTCCCTGTGTGGTGCTGCTGCAGGAGGAACACACTGTATAAACACTGGAGGACGTTGAACTGGGCCCCAGAGCAGCTCAACTCAGGGCGCCTGTGGACTCTGAGGCTCAGGCGAGACCAGTTGGATCTGTCTTACCCAGTTCGTGTTTGCCGGGGTTGTCTGAGATCTCCATGACGTAGAGTTTGAGGCCCTGGTAGCTCTTGCCGATGGTGTAGATGCGGGTGATGTCCGGACACTCCTCGCTCACCGACTTCATGAGCTGGAAGAACAAAGAAGTCCGTTCAAAAGCCTCGAAAAGGGTTAAATCTGGAAAAATCTGCAAACTGTTGAGTCTGTGAGTCAAATCCCTGGAACCACAGTTACTCATCGTGAGTGTTCGGGCCGCTCTGACCTTTCTCATCTCTTTGTAGTCGTGGTGTCTGAAGTCCAGAGCGTCCTTGGATCCCGGGTCTTGCTCCGAGTCGTAGATATCAGTTGGATCTAAGAAGTAAAGAGCACGTGAGGTTTTCAGCAGCTTTGTTTACAACCATCCTTTATGTAATTCACAGACACATCTCTGCCCACCGTGCACACGACAGCCGAGGATCTCCGCCCTGAGGCAGATGGTGCCGTTGGGGTACCAGGTCTGCGGGTTGATCCGGATGTAACGGGCGACACCGGGGACGGGGAAGAGTCCGAGCACCGGGGTTTCTGGATCCTGGTTCCCTTTAAATATCTGAACAATTTAATGTGATGTTAATACATTTACTCCTTGGCTTTGTAACCGTCTCTCAGCCGCAAACGTCAGTTTCTCTCCACACTTTCCTCCATTGTTTTCATTTTAAAATTGTTTCTCTACGACAAATCTTTCTCTTTGGCCCAAACTCTTGAAAATGTGTTTTTCATCTGCACGAGGTCCACGGGTCATCGGCACTGCTACATTCCTGGAGTCAGGAAACACAACAGGATTCTGGTTCTCACCGCTTCTTTGGTCCCGTTCATGCAGGTCCTCCAGCTCACAGAGTCATTGCTCAGCTGCACTTTGTAGGTGAGGACCCAGTCCCAGCTGTGGTGAACCAGGAAGAACAAGAAATCCCAGTTTAGTAGACGTCAGTGCAACAATTTAAGATCATTCTGTTCTTGTAACGTAGAGCATTGAATTCAAACAGCCAAGCTAGTTTGCAAATCACTAAACGTCTCCATCTTTCACTGTTCAATGGGTCTTGAGCCCGATTTGCAAACCAGTTTGTGCAGAACACACACTCTTTGTGTTGCTCCTGACACTACCTGACCTCCAGATGGAGTTCCGGCCTTGCAGGATGACTCCGGTGAACTGGGTGAGGTGGATGGCGTCCACCTCCAGCCACTGGTGCCGGTCTTTGTACTTGGCACACCAGGCTCCATCGTACAGGTCCCCGTCCTCAATACCAGACTTTAACACAACGACAAAAACATCGTCAGATTTAGTGTTTTTATATTTATTCATTTTGACCTGACGATTGCTTTCAGACGACAGATTTAAGACAGAACAAGATTGTTTAGTGACTAACTCATAAAAGACGCTTCATAAAAGTGCTCAACACGAACTCTTACTACTGCGACTGCACTCCCTGGAGCCTTATTAGTTTTACACACCAATAAAAGCAGTGGAAAAAGAGAAGTAACGAGAAGGGAACTTACTTTTAGTCTTTTAGTTTCAGAAGGATGCCGCAGGATTTATGGATAGAAATGAAACATGATGCTATGAAGTTAATAATTAAGCATTGGAAGATATTTTTAAGGGCATATAATGTGAGGCTGCAGTTTGCATGTTCTCTTTGTGTCTGTGGGTTTTCTCTGAGTTCCACAGTTCAGAGTCCTGTGAACTGAGGTATGCTTGTTTCAAGTCTCTAAATTGACCATAAATGGGATTACGAGCAAATGGTTGTTTGTCTCTGTAGCTAATTTATGGATCAAGGGTTTTGTTTCCTCCATTCAGTTTAATTTGCAGCGTGAACAAAGAATAATGTTCGACTTAATTTATCATGATTTCATTCAGGATTTTCACAGATTTTTCATTATCTTTTGACATCTGTAGAATCTTTAAAAACAAAAGAAGTCTCAAAGTTCCACATGTGCAGTTCTCTTTCTAATCTTCTACCAACACTGTGTCGTCAGCAGCTTGTTTCTCGGTCCCTCGAGTCTTGTAATTGAAAGCATTTAACTTCAAGGACCACAAAGGAAATAAGTGAGATTTTATTTCAGATCATTGGGACCTGAGGCTCTAAATCCTTTTATATCAAACGAATAGACCAAACTGAACTAGTGTGTTCTTGGTGTTTTGAAGGATTTGGACTGACCTGGATATTCAGCCTCCCCCTGTGAGGACCCAGGCCCGCCCGCTGGTAGGAGGAGGCCTGGATCTGACTGTCATCCACCCGCAGGGACTCGAGCCCCAGAGGGGGACAGTCTGGCGGGAAAAGGAAAAAGCAATCATGAGATAAAGGTCCTCTGTGGGTTTGTGTCTGTGCTCTTGTGGATCAGCTGATAGATGCTGGTGTGGGACTGGGAGCTGAAGGGTTAAACTTAAACGCTGTCTCGCTGGTTTCCCTGAGTTAGCAAAAACAAAGGCTGATGTAACATGAGGTCCCAGCATTTGGAATACCCCTGATCATCCAGGGTCAGTTCAGTGGAAGTTTGGAAGTCCTCCTCCTCCTCCTCCTCCTCCTCCTCCTCTGTGTGTCTGGGAGGAAGAAGTGCGTCTGAATGAAATCTGAGACAAAGTTTTGGGGCCAAAGCGTAAAAGTCGAAGCTTGAGTAGAGCAGGAAGACGGGAGCTCCAGCTGCAGAGTATTTTACGACTTTGTGAACGGGCAATAACATTCTCATCAATCTCCAACTCTCCTGGAAGTGGCTGCACAGCTCTGTCTGTTCTCTTTAGGTTGTTGAAGTTGATCCACACGACTATGTTCTAGTCCCATCCCCAGGAATGTGAACATTGTGTCCTTCTGTTATAACATAGGGAAGGTTTTGGACTTGTGGACTATTCATAAATTACAATTTGCAAACACCCTCTTGGACAACTTTATCACTGCTTTTCCTGAGTTGCAGCTCTGCATGTGTGTTATCCACATGTAAGCAAACATCTGGATCTGATTTCGCTGCTGTTGTTCTGCCTCTTCCCTCATGAAATGAATCATAAATCATATTTTTGAGAATCCTGTGAGTGACCTCTAACGTACACGTCAATATAGCATAAACTAGTGTTTGATTTCACAGTTTTACACTTAATTATCGTATGTAGGCATACAACTATTAGTCGAATGGACTTAGCAGTTGTTGGGAAATTGATATGTAACAATTGTGATAATCTTATTTCTACGTTGACTCATTTCAAGTTTTTAAATATTAATATTTGTTGTTGATTGATCCGTAAAGAAGGTTTGAATTTGATGGACCTGCAACTATTTGGCCTCTTACAACTTTAAAATACAAACAGTAAGTAAACTTTTTTTTAAAACTATTATTTACTTTTCTAGATCATTTATGGTTGAAAAGTTTGATCGGGATTTTTGAATCAACACATTTATTATTATATTTTTTATTGTTTAAAGATTTAATATTTTTTCTAAAAGTACAGTATAGAAAATAGTAATTTATAGAAAACAATCCTTAGTTATCGTACAAATATGCGTTTTTCACAAAAAATTCAAGGCATGAAAACATGTAAACAAGTTCTAGATCAGATGTATCTGCAGATATCGTCTATTTCTTCTTTAATTGAACTATGTCAAATTATAAAAAGTAATTTATTGATAAAGAACCCTGTATTTAGATAAACATAAGTTGATTCATGCTCTACAGGCTCAGAAGATGTAAATCTGAGGCCCAGTGGGTCCCTGAATGCATCATTTATCAATTAATTATGATTCATAATTGGGTTTAATTAACCTGAAGTTCAGATGGTAAAAGTTTTTCTTACCCAGTTTAGTTTTCTTATCTTGTTTCTTGTTGACATGTCTCTTCTCTTCTTTGCCGTTGACCTCCTCACTGTCCTGCCTGATGTCTTTGGTTTCCAGCTGTTTGACACTGGTGCTGTGTAACGTTGTCTCTGCTGTGGTGGGAGACACTGGCTTTCTGCTCTGATCCTCCACAGTGACCGACTCAGTCCAGTTCACTCTCACATCTGTGCGGTTGAATAGTGAAGAGCTCTCTGTCGCTGCCTGGTTTGTTGGCTCTCTGGCTCCGGCTCTGTGCAGAAGGAAGACTCCCAGAGAAATCACAGCAGCCAACAAGCACGATGACTTTCCCATCTTGCTCTTTGTTTGCAGCTGCTGCAGGAGTGAAAGAGCAGGAAGGAGAAAAAAGATTCCCCCCGGCCAGTTTCTGTGCAGCTGACAGAACCAGACCTCCATCCACATCCCTCCTCCTCAATCCCACCTCCCCTTCCTCACCCTCATCCTCCCTCCCACAAATCCAGCTCAACTCCTGTGAAAATGTTTGATTCAAAACAGACGTGTGCGTGACTGCAGTTTACGAAATGACAGTTTTGTGTTGCAATAAAACATTTTAAAATGTTCAGGATTATTTTGTACTTTTGCAAAAATACAACAACATCATAAGTTTCCAGACAAAAAATATGACATTTTTTTTTACTTATCAGGACATATTAGAAAGATGAGTGAGGAATATATACATAAGTATTTATGAGAGGTTTTATATCTTCAGTGCAGAGTTTATTATTAATTTTAATTGGTTGTTTCCTTAATTTGACATTTTTCTGCTGATTTCTGCTGATTTTGGGTATTTTTTTCATCCTTAAAATAACCTAAATTAAAGTTAAACATGTATAAACGTCCCTGCTACCAGTTTATACCAGTTACTCAAATTGTAAAGCACCACAGTTTCTTCACAGGCCTTTTTTTTTACTTACTATTTAGCAAGTATGTTTGAGACAAGCATCTGTTTTCCTTTGGATTTGGACATAATCTTGTATTTTTCATGGTCCATGAATCCTCCTCCTCCTGTAACTCTGCCAATATCATCTCCAGACTGTTGTGTTTGCAAATCTCGACCTCCAGCTCCCCCTGGTTCTGAGATTTCTTCAAAAGAACTAATTGCCTGATAAAAAACATTATATTTAAAACAGCTGAGACAACATTAACTGTTGAAATAACAAAATGTGTGTTGTCCCTGTCCTCCATGTTGTATGAAGACAAGCAGATATTCATCACAGCAGGAGTGTGACCCTCTAACAGATGTTTGTGTTAAGAGTCAACAGCAAAACACCCAGAGAGAACAGATCATCAGATCTTTGCTGACTTGCATGTTTCATGTTTTCAGAAAAACCATAACATCTGTGCTGCATTCGACTTTTACCGTCATAAAACAAACCGAGCTTTGACTCACCGTCTGGTGAACTTGATCATGTTGCAACACGGCACAGAGGAAAACGAGGAGTCACACTGAAAGCTGCATATCACCTGAAGGATTTATAGATATGATCCTGACACAGAAAAAAGGATTAGAGCAAAAGGATAAACATAATTCTGTATGTTTTTTCTATCTATCTATCTATCTATCTATCTATCTATCTATCTAAATAATACAATAAATACAATAATAAACATTTATAAACAAAATTGTAAATTATTAATTGTTATTAATACTATTATTGGTATTATATTATTAGTAGTATAATTAGTATTATTATTATTAGTAGTAGTAGTAATAATAGTAGTAGTAGTAGTAATAGTAGTAGTAGTAGTAGTAGTAGTAGTAGTAGTAGTATTAGTAGTATTATCTTTTATAAAGTCGACATTATTACAACCTTTATTTTGAAAATGAGAATTGCCGAAGCTGATTGGTTCGTTCGCACATGACGTGTACAGGAAGTGTCAAGAGGAATCATAACACCACATCAGAAGTCGCTCTATTCTTCCTCTTATCGTTTAATTCCCCCTGTTTAACGTCACTTTACCAATGGCGGCGGGTTTAATCTTTCTCTGACAAGCGGCATTTGTATAAACCTTCCACATTCTACGAGCAGTGACATGAAAACAGGAGGCTGTTCGCCGGAGGAGCTAACAGGAAGCAGCCAGGAGCTAACGAGCGGCTGTTCGGCTGAGGAGTAAGTGAAACTGTGCACGACGTGTACGTGGAAAGCTTTGTGAATGTGGTGTATTAGAGCGCAGACTACGTCCTACACTCCTCCAGCTTCTGTTTAACGTTACAATATGACACTAAGGCGAGAAGTCTGCGACAAACCACGGCCTGGTAGCCCGCACAGGGGTCTGTGGGTCCTGGTAGTCCACACAGGGGTCCTGGTAGTCCACTAAGGAGTCCTGGTAGTCCACTAAGGAGTCCTGGTAGTCCACTAAGGAGTCCTGGTAGTCAACACAGGAGACATGGTAGCTCTTACAGGAGACATGGTAACCCATACAGGAGTCTGAGTCCTGGTTGTCCACACAGGGGTCTATGGGTCCTGGTAGTCCACACAGGGGTCCTGGTAGTCCACTAAGGAGTCCTGGTAGTCAACACAGGAGACATGGTAGCTCTTACTGGAGACATGGTAGCCCACACAGGAGACATGGTAGCCCACACAGGAGACATGGTTACCCACACAGGAGTATATGGGTCCTGGTAGTCCACACAGGGGTCCTGGTAGTACCCACAGGGGTCTAGGGGTCCTGGTAGTCCACACAGGGGTCCTGGTAGTACCCACAGGGGTCAGGGGTCCTGGTAGTCCACACAGGGGTCCTGGTAGTAACCACAGGAGTCTTGTTAAATAAGTCCTGGTGGCTCCTACAGGAGTCCTACAGGGGCCCAGTTAGCTGACACAGGAGTCCTGTTAAATTAGTCCTATTAGCCCGTATATAAGTCATATTAAACCATACATAGGTCATGGCAGCCCATACAGGAGTCCTACAGGGGCCCTGGTAACCCACACAGGAGGCCTGCAGTGCAAAGTGATCAGCCTTAACTGTGTGTTTGTGTGTCTTTCAGATGAAGACGAGCATAATAGCGATCAAGCAGCTGGAGACATGTGTCCTGTGCGACTAACCGACAGCATGTGACACGGCCACTCTGCTCAACCCACAAAACCAGTTGGTGTCGATCAAAATGCCTCGACTGGACGAGGTGGCCAACGTCGTCCTCCGGGTGCCGAGCATCCTGCTGCTGGACCTGCTGTACAGATGTGACATCGAAGGTTTGACCGAGCATCTCAGGGCCAAAAATGAGGACATGCTCTTCAAGTACAAATATGTCATCTGGAACATGTACTACCTGGGTACGTATTCATGTGATCTCCTACGATACGACTCTCAGAAACAAAACTGATAGAATGGAAATGAGGTAAATGAAAATAGTCTCTTCAGGAATAACAAAGTGAAAACAAGCGTAATGAAGTCACTTTCTCTCTGTGTGCGTTCATCCTGTTTCTTCCGTCAGTTAAAAAACAACAAATACATTTTAGTTTCATCAGGCCATAGAGGTTTGTTCCAGAGCTCTGCTGGTTTCTTTGTGTGGTCCGCTCTTTCTCCTTCTGGAGGGTTACGAGGGGTTAACACTCTGCAGTGACTCCTCTGAGGTCACAGTCTGCATCCTACAGAGCATTCTTCATTCGCTTCACAGTCGTTAAGTGTTTTCTCTTCACCCTGCAAAATGAATTAGTCTGGTGTGATGCTAACCCACATTCAAAGAGCCATCAACTCCAGAACATAGTCTGGGTTCCACTGGAGAGATTGTCTTACTTACAGTGTTTGATAGTCTGTCTGCAGTGCTTAAACTACAATCACATGTTTAGATGTTGTGTTGTTCAAAGCTGCAAAATACAGCAGATTTGGTGACAAGGGTTCCAGCTTGTGTTCATCACAGAAAAACAAATACTCTCCTCTATCTTCCAGGTCATGTGATTAACGCGGTGGTGTTGGTTCTGCCATTGAGACACATTGTGACTCTCTACCTCCACATCCTGGCTGTGCTCCTCCTCTACATGGGGCATCAGATTTCCAAGTGAGATGTCCTCCTACTATTACTACTGATACTACACTTCCTGGATTTATTGCACCAGGATCATTTTTCTGTCTTTCCCTCACTGTCTTGTCCAGTAACGTGAGATCAATGTCTAGGAATAATTCAGGCGTGATATTATGACAGCAGACTCAACCTGTATATCTAATGTCATTAGATATATTTCACATATAGTGATTCCGCCTTTTGCCCTGCCCACAACTTACAGTCTGAGCAAGTAGTAACTCCAAAAGACACACAAACATTAGTGTATGTAGTGTAGGATCCCCCCTCAGGCAGTTGTGCGTCAATGTGTGTTACTTTGATCACATGAATACTGCTAACACAAACAATGTACATTGTGAATTTGCTTTAAAAACGTCCTCGTTCTTTTTTTAACAGGGACTATGTCCGTGAAGAGCTACACTACGGTTTTGAAGGAGCAGTGTACCTCGATTCTCTGGTCTTCAACAGATTTGTCTCTGCAATGACCAGTGAGTCCTACAACCAAACCAGTATCGAAAGCCATCGCATTAAGACTACTTTATTTGCTGTGTGTATTTTGTGCATCTTCAAACTAAATATTTCTTATTTTCATTCTGCTCAGGTCAGATTATTCTCTGCACGCTGTGTGCCTTCCTGATGAAGACCAGAAAGGTGTGGCTGTTCTCAGCCCACATGCTGCCCCTGCTGGCCAGACTCTGCGCTGCCCCTCACGCCACGCTGCTCACGGTCAACACGTTCGCGATGGGACTGACCGGATCGGGGATCGCCATGTTCCTCCTCTCCAACCTGTTCGTGCCATACCGCCTCGCAAGGGCTGTCTATTCAGAGCTGCTTCGGGTGGAGGTAAACGAGTCTCCTGGAACCAGAAATGTTGCAGTGATGTGTGTTTGGAGGTTGTAGATGACAAAACACTACAAAACAAGGGTTTGATTTAGCATTTATGTGTGTTTTTTCTGTTGTAGTTAAGCAATCCTGATGATTATTCATTAATTTACAAACACATTTACTTATTTAAAAATATCACCTTCCCTCTAACTGCACTTGTGGAAATCTCTGCTCCTACTTGCTGTATTCAAATAAATAGAAATCTCACTTTAAGTGCATGTATTTTATATTTTGTAACTTTAAAAATCTCAATTAATCACAATAAGATTCCATGTATTTTGTTTTCTATTAGTTTTATGTGTGTTAGTACTGTGTACCCACACTTTTCTTACTATCTAACTTATTTACTCTTCTCATCACACCACTGCTTTCCTGTCTCTCAGGTGATTGAACTGTACAGACTCCTGGCTGTGGGAATCTCTCTGTGGAACCAGTTTGCCGTCCCAGTCCTCTTCAGCGTCTTCTGGTCTGTTCTGTTCATCGTTCAGCTCTGCACCGACGTCATGTCCGGCAACGCGGCCTCGGCAGCCAATCAGGGGATCATGTTCTTCCTGCTCACGAGGTTTGTTGTGATTGTTTGTGGATTGTTCAGTGCACATTATTCCTCTGTGACTGTTGTGTTAAAGGGCTGATGTGTCTGCAGTGTGTCTGAATGTTGTGCCACGCCGTACTCTCTGGTGGGCCTGACCTTCGTGGTGTCCTATCTGGCTCTCGGGCTGCTCAACCTGTGCAAGTTGTACCTGGGAGGTTACATCGCAGTTCAGAATGAGAACGTCATGCACAGGTCAGATGGTTTTACTCTTATACTTTCACCAGTTCACTCCTTATGGTTCGTGTTCTCTTGTTAGATTCGTCTGTGGAGGTGAATTAGTTCTTTGTGTATTTTGCAAAGACATCACAGGGCCCATGCATACCTGTGTACTTGTTCTACATTTGTATATACTTTATAAAGACTATATATACTATAGGTTTTCTCTATCTCTCACTCTGGCTCTCTCTTTCCCTCTCTCTTTCTCTTTCTCTCTTTTCATATTTCATCTTTCCCTTTCTCTCTCCTTCCCGCTCTCACTTTCTCTTTCTCTCTTTTTCTTTCTTTATTTCGGTCACTTTCTCTTTCTCTAGCTTTATATCACTTTCTCTTTCTTTCTCTATTACTTTCTTTCTCTTACTTTCTTTCTCTTACTTTCTCTTGCTCTCTCTATCACTTTCTCTCCCTTCTTTGCCTTTTTTCTCTTTCTATCACTTTCTCTCCCCTCTTCCCCTTTTTCTCTCTCTCAGTCTAGCTTTCCCTCCGTCTTTCTCTCTCTCCCCCTCCCTCATTCTTTCTGTCTACAGCTACAACTGAAAGCTGAAAGTGTTGTGATTCTGTCTTTCTTTACTTAACCTCTGTTCCTGGTCCTCTTGTCCTCAGGGGGGTGACGGAGGGCGTCACTCTGCTCCTGCTCGCCCTGCAGACAGGTCTGTTGGACATGCAGGCCCTGCAGCGCACCTTCCTCCTCAGCATCATCCTCTTCATCGTGGTGACTTCAACCCTACAGTCAATGATCGAAATTACAGATCCGGTCATTCTGGCTCTGGCTGCGTCCCGCAACAGGTAATGGCAGCAGGAAGGAATTTAATTTCTTTTTATGAAATGTTATTTTTATTGCATTACTCTCATCGGTGTGTTTTTCATTCATTTCTTTTTCTAGGAGTCTGTGGAAACACTTCCGGGGCCTCAGCATGTGTCTGATGCTGCTGGTTTTCCCAGTGTTGATGGCGTTTAAAATCGCCCAGTTCTTCCACATGGACTTCTGGCTGCTTATACTGGTGTCCAGCTGCATTCTGACTTCCCTTCAGGTAGGAGGAGGGACTGCCTCCTGAGTTTGGTGCCCCCCACTGGTCATATAAAACAAGACCGATGCAGCTGCAGATCTTCCTGCTTAGTCTTCATCAGTCTTCATCAATGTTGTCCCATATTTTTTCACACACACAAGTATTCCTCATACTTTTCCTGGGGTCCACATTGAAATATAATACATATAATCATCAGGGTTAGCAACACATACAGTGAACAACTTTAACAGTGGAAGCAATAAAATCACAACAAAATATCTGTTCCTTTAAAATGTCATATTGATAAGGGCAAAGTAATTTTTCACTGATTTATAGAACCATTATTTATTTATTACTACTACTAATATGACCCCTCCTCATCTGCCTCATTTTATAAAACCTCCATACCTCTGGATATTCATTATTACTTCAAATTAATAATAAGAATTTGATCCTATATATCAAATTGAATGTTTAATCTGAGTCTTTCGTTATAAACGTAGAAATAAAGAAGTGTTATTGTATTCCTCCAGGTTACAGGCACCCTGCTGATCTACTCCCTCTTCATGGTGGAGCTGTTTCGCAGCGACCCGATCGAGAGCCTGGACGAGGTGATCTACTGGGTGAACGCCGTCAGCCGGGTGCTGGAGTTTGTGGTGGCGCTCTGCGTGGTGGCTTATGGCACCTGGGAGTCGCTGTTCGGGGAGTGGAGCTGGATGGGCGCCTCTGTCATCATCATCCACTCATACTTCAACGTTTGGCTCAGGGGTCAGTCCGGCTGGAGGAGCTTCCTGCTCAGACAGGAAGCGGCCAAGAAGATCAACTCCCTCCCCAGGGCGACGGCTCAGCAGCTGCAGCAACACAACGACGTCTGCTCCATCTGCTTCCAGGTCAGTCTCACCGTCAGGGGCGGGTCACTGGAGGGAGAGAATTCAAAGATTGAATATTTAAATAACTTTAAAACTCACTGTACGTCTTGAGAAAGCCTTCATGAACTGGCATCTAGTTTTATTTGCACATAAATGACACAACAGTGTCAAGACGCACAACAGAAGTAAAACAGATGATTAAGTGTTTTCTTGCTGTTGGTTATAATCTTAAAATTGTTGCTCAAAGCTCAACCAGGTATTTTCTTAATGACTGACTTTCAAACCAATGGATTTTATCGGAATTAAAATGTATTTAAATGCTCATATATAAATACATTTTTTCAAGAAGGAATTTAATCGTAGAAACAGATTTTTCTTCTTCATAAACATAATATCACATCAGCCATGAAGTATAGATATAAGGATATAGTGATCTATGAGACTGGCCCAGCTCAGTGTGCATGTGCTACACATGACACTCAGAGTTGTGTAGATGTAAAGCTCAACACTTCCTGTACCTTTCTGAAGGTTGTGGTTCCAGTATTTCCTGTTAAGCTCCGCCTCTTCTCGCACAGTGCAGGAAGAATCTTCAGCCTGACCTCATGTTTTTTTTGTGAAAGTCGACTGATCTCATCTGTTCTGTCCCGAGGACTTGTTTTCTGTCCAGGACACAAAGTCCAAAACCTAAACTTAGATATTTTTACAACTAAACTGGAACTAATGTAACAAGGAACTAGGTAGAGATAAAAAGTTAGCTCCACCATTTCCTGGTTCAAGAAATTTTCCATTGTCCTAAAAAAAACAGATAAGATAAGACTTTGATCTCTGAGGGATTTGATTTGTGTTTCAGCAGCAAAGAGACAGGGTGAGAGGTAAGAAAACAAATATACATTTTAAAATAATGGCAAAATAAGAGATTGTGATGTTTAAAAAGCCAATTCACAATAAATAAATATGTGTAAATATTTTTCCAAACGCTAAATAGGTCAGAGAGAATTCAACAAGGACACAAAATATAAAACAACATTAAAGCACAATGAGAACTGGACATAATAACATTAATATTTCACAATAAACTAAGATCATTTCCAGAACATTTAGACAAGGACTGATAACCAGGAAGCAGGTCATGACGCATAACTTCAGATACGGAAAGAACAGTGTTTATGATTACATCACTGTGACACTGGCAAAACCTCAGGTGGCATCTTCTGCGTCTTCTACATGTATGGTAACTTGTTTTCATCCTCAGATATTTATATTCTTCCAGTTTTGTATCTCATGTGTTAAAAACATAAACATGTGCAAATGGCCTTTGACACCAGTGACTCCAGAAACCCTGATTACATGTTACTCCTTCTTTTACGACCTCTTTTATGACCTTCTGGTAACATGTGATCCCACTCTCCATGTGCAGCATTAAGCCAACACTCTCCAGGTATTGATGTGAAGTCCCTTTTGTCTCTTTCCACAGGAAATGAGCTCCGGTGTGATCACATACTGTCGACATTTCTTTCACGGGAACTGCCTCCGCAAGTGGCTGTACGTGCAGGAGACCTGTCCCATGTGCCACCAGTCGGTCAGGCCCACCCCCCCAGGCCAGAGCGAGGCTTCGGGTGACGCTGCGGCCGAGAGAGACGCGGGTCCAGATCCGGCTGCACGACACGAGTTTCAAAACCCAGACAACAACGTGCCGCCAGAGACTCACAGTGACGACGCAACTCCTGATCCAGCCGAGCAGCAGGAGGAGGAGAGGGAAAGGTCAGAGGGTGGAGCCTGTGACACACAAGATAAAGACCAACCAGTTGAACTACAACTGGCTCAAGGTCTTCGGTTCAGCTCCAATGGAGACTTTGTGGGATTTGTCAACCCATCGTCCAGCTGGTCTTCAGCGGAGCCTTCTAGTTCCCATGTGCACCAAGGGGAAACCTCTCCTCCCGACAGGCCCGGCCCAGGTGAGGAGAATGTGACGGACTCACCACTGCTGTCGACTCCTGATGACATGGAGGAGCAATGTGACTCTAACGGAGAAGGACTTGGAGACGGTGCTAGTTTTTGTCTTAGAGGGACACAAACAAACAGTGGTAGTCATGCCGGCTGTGACGGGACACATCCGTTGTGTAAAGACATCGATTTACCAGAATTAAACAATGCTGATAAAGAATCGAGAGGCCGTCACACGTAAGACGAGCCTGGTTCTTTTGTGAAACCTCCCGTGAAGACTCTGAGGATAAGGATAACATGACACATTCAGATCCTGAGAGGCTGAACCTGTCCCACACGTCCCCCCCGCTGTCCTCCACCGGACGCACAATCACAGCTCTCAGTGACTGACCACCCTGCATCAGTGCCTTGAAGGGTCTCAGAGTGGGAAGTGGTGACCCTCTATCACGGGGACTAAAACACATTTGCCTTCTCTCTGTGAACCAATAGAAAACAAATCTGTATCTCGTACCAGACAGTGTAGTGAATGTGCTTCAGTTTAGTCCATAACGTGCTTCTGGATTTAATAGGGAGACGAAATTTGGTGAAATGAAAACCCTTGTTGTACAATTGTTAAAAAAAAAAAATATATATATATATATAAATAATTATTGGAAATCATGTTTAACTATAAAGCAATTACCTTGCAACAATATCTGAGCAGGTTACAAGGAAAAACTTTACCTAAATTTAATTTAAATTATTTTTATTTAATTTTCTAATGTAAAGCATTTCTTGTGCAAGCAATGTGGCAAAAAGGAAAAAGCTTCAGCAGCAGCATCAGCCTGTTGTACTGCAGCAGCCTCCGTCTCCCAGTATTAAATCACAGCTGTGAACATGTACCTTTCTTTTTTTTGTACTGTAGGCTCTGTGTTAATAAAACCCCGACTGGCTCACAGTGAGGCTGACATGAATATTCTGTCTGTAGCTCCCAGCGAGGACAGTGCTGGCTGGTCTGTGGATTTAAATTTGTTTACGGTGTAATCTTCCTTATCATCTTTAATTTAGTGTCATACTCATGAAATGCTATAAATGCTCATTCTCATGGTTGTTGAAGGACATATTTTAAAAACAAGTCCTGGTAAATCAACTTGTTAGAAACTTGTATTTTTGTTGAGAACTCAAACTTTTTATTCTAAACCAAACACACAGTTAATTGTTTTCTTTTAAAACTTACATTTTTGTAGAAGAAGTGGTGTAAAAAAATCTTGGTTTTTGTTTATACTACATCAAACATGAAAATTAAACTTTTTAAAAACCTGGAGACTGAAACTGAAATATTTACAAATGTGACTCATGTTCCTCTTGTGTTCAGTAATTATCTACTGAGATTTTACACAGCTTCAGGTTTGCATTGCATCAACTTAGAAGTGTAAACTCAATATCAGCTGGAATCGCAGGTGTGAACGTATAAAGGGATATTATTGCATAAGAAATATGGTAAGAGGTTAAATTGAATATCAATGATCCAACTTTTTGGTTTGGCAGGTCATTGTTTTTCAAATGTGGCAAGAATGTGGCCAGCATCAGACTCCAATGGGAACTGGTCACACTCTTGCATGTGCAATTTATATTATTGTAAATATAAAACACAACAGTTGAGGGTTAACAACACAGGATGTCGCACCTTGTTTACTCCTGTGCGACAAAGTGTGGCCTACACAGATCAAAGCTGATTGATTAACTGATTATAAGATAAGAGGAAACTTTAGTGATCCACACACACACACACACACACACACACAGGGGGAATTCCGTTGTTACAGAATCAGGCAGATCAGACTGAGGTAGACAAGAGAATACAAAATATAAAAGAATGGCAATAGAATAAACCAATTTAATAAAAAGTATGTTTGACTACGACAGAAAATAGAGAATATTTTGTGTTCACGTTGAACATGATGACACTTTTCTAATGTGACACATATTTAGAAAATGAACACATCTGAATTAGAGCCGTTAACAATTATAATCTGACATGTCCTGGCAGGCCTGTTTGTGTGTGTGGGAGTATGTGTGTCTGTGTATGTACGGGTCTATATATATTTGTGTGTGTCTCTCTCTCTTTGTATATATGTGTGAGTATGTTAGTGTGTCTCTGTGTACATGTATGTGTGCTTATATATATCTGTGTTTGTGTGTGTGAATGTTTGTCTGTGTCAGTGTTTATATGTATATGTGTGTGTATATGTTAGTTTGTCTCTGTGAATGTTTTAGTCTGTGTGTATATGTGTGTGTATGTATGTGTTAGTGTGTCTCTTTTTGTGTGTTAGGGTGTGTGTATTCATGTGTGTATTTATGTGTGTGTTTATATGTGTGTACGTGTTTAATTAAGTGTTTGTGTGTTAGTGTGTGTGTGTGTGTATCTATGTGTGTATTTATAGGTGTGTGTATTTATATGTGTGTGTATTCATGTCTGTGTGTATTTATATGTGTGTGTGTGTGTGTGTGTTTATAGGTGTGTGTATTTATGTGTGTGTGTATTTATATGTGTGTGTGTGTTTATAGGTATGTGTATTTATGTGTGTGTGTATTCATGTCCGTGTGTATTTATATGTGTGTGTGTGTTTATAGGTGTGTGTATTTATGTGTGTTGGCTCGTCACCAACCCTCCATCACATCCGCTCCGTCCCTCCAGCGCCGCTGCGCCTCCTTCAGCCATAAATCGTCTCATACACCCGCTCCGCCGCTAGTGGGCTACAACCGGAGCTACCGACAGACAGCAGCGGAACAGGAGCATTATCGCCCGGGTTACTTCACCCGGCTCACGCGCTTCCTCAGCCTCCAGCGAGGAGACACGGATCATCTCGAGTCTAACACCAGCACCAGGCGCTCGACCCAGCGGAGAAACGCGAGGACTTTACACCGCATCTCCCGGCGGATCACACCGCCAGCTAGCTTTGTTACCACCGCGCATACGTAGTGTTAGCTCGCCCATTAGCCGGCTCCGCTAGCCCCCCGAGAAGAAGAAGAAGAAGAAGAAGAAGGCCGCGGAGTTGACCTCGCGTCCGCTTGTTAAACACCCGGCAGCGGCTCATCCTGGCACATCGGGGACGCCCGCATCGCCCCTCGGACCGGAACCCCCCTCCTCAGATCGAAGCGCACACACCACCGACAGAAGATGGCCCTGAAACGGATCCACAAGGTAAGAAACACCGCGTCGTTCGCACGCTAGCTCCGCAGCGCCTAGCCTCCCACAGGCGGTAGCTCCGGAGCCGCTGCTCGCTTGTTGGGAACCCGGCGGTGGAGCCTGGTGGACGGAGAGTTCCCCTTGTCTTCCGCCCCGGAGGTCGTGCTAACACGCCGGGGCCACCACCCGCCGGATGGGGGTCTTTGACACGGCTACAGGCGGGTTGAGACCCCGCTCGGGCTCGGGCTTTGGGGGGGTGTTAGCCGGGGGAACATTAGCGGTTTCACTTTCCAGGCTCGGCTCAGAGACGAGGCCTCGTGCATTGCCCAACACTTTGCTCCCTCTCCACACACACACAGACACACACCTTTTATTGTTGCCTCACGCTGAATTTTGTGTGTGTTTTCCACCTCAAGTCGTGTTGTGTCAAATTATTTCACAACACGACTGACTACGACGTTACCAAAACTCATGACTCATGATATCGGGGCAGTGGATCAGCGCAGTGTTCGTGATACACTTCCCTGGTATGTGGTCCTAACCCATTTGTGCCGAGCACGTCACAGTGTGTGTGTGTCCTCCGCCACTGAAATGGAGGCAGAGGGGATGAGATCAACACCCCGACTGGGCTGGGAACTTCATCCCCCTGCTGTTGTTGACGTGAAGCTCCTCCACTGAACTTATGAAACAGTGAAGAAGGGCCCGGGTGGGGCAGTGGCTTCCACCTCGCTCCTCGGAAATAGATGTCGACCTAAAAATAACAGTTCTAGTGTGTGTCTGTGTGTGTAGTGTGTGTGTGTGCACAGGTCTCATCTGTACCCAGGCGTCCTCCCTGACTCCTCGGTCAGAGTTGATCTTGAAGTGGCAGCAGATAACAACACCAGCTGCAGGGGGGGGGGGTTGTTGGGAAATAAGCACACAACCTATCATTTGGCATTTCCTTCCATGCTGATATTTACACCCCGATATGTGTTTATGTTTTTAAAAAACACTCCTCGTCCTTCTCCTCCTCCTCCTCGTCTTCCTCGTTGCAGCGCATGTATTTTAAGATACGTGTTGTTTTTCCTTCTCAGAGGATCACAGTGGTCTTAATTGGTGATTGTTGTAAACCTCTTTCCATTACAGGAGCTCAATGACCTGGCTCGTGACCCCCCAGCACAGTGCTCGGCCGGCCCAGTGGGCGATGACAGTAAGTGCTGGAGCTCAAATGTTTGTCTACACACTTTAATCTGGTTTTATTTGGTGTCTTTGTCGACATCTTGGTTTGATTTCCCTACAGCTTAGATGACGACTGTTTACATGTTGTTGTTTGACCAGGAGGTCGTCCTCCACAGACACACTTATCACAGCATCGGATTATCACATTGGAAAAGATGAAACATTTTTCCACGCTGGCAGAGCGACAAGTTAAAAAATAATTGGCTTAAGTTTCTGTTTACGTGATCGACAGAAATGTGGCAGCTCGTAAAGTTTCCGTGTTGGCAGCTGAGCCTGATATGAGCTGCCTTGCACAATGTGATGATAGCTATTCGGTGGGGGGGGGTGGGGTGGACACAGTAAAGTGATTTTATTCTTTTAGACCTCAATGTTTTCATCAACACTAAAAAATCCCTGTTGGATGTAGGTCAAGTGCTGGAAATCAGTAAATGTTTGTATTGAAAACTTCCTGATCTCAGATCAGAGCCCATCTGTGACCTTTCTGTTCTGACTTTTGCTTTCTGTTCTCTGCAGTGTTTCACTGGCAAGCCACGATCATGGGACCTGTAAGTACAGACTTCCTGATAAACCAGTTGCTGTGTGTGTTTCTAATTTAAATCCTCACAAAAAGACATTTATTAAAGTCATTATTTCTCTTTTCTCTTCCCCCCCCTCCTCACAGATTGACAGTCCATATCAGGGAGGAGTTTTCTTCCTGACAATTCATTTCCCCACAGACTACCCCTTCAAACCCCCCAAGGTAAAGTCCTGTGGTGGAGCGCACCTGACACAGGGTTTTCTTTGTCTTGTTAATAATGGCCGACGTATGTGCAGCATCTGGAACTGGGGGGGGGGGGGGGGGGGAAGAGTGAACACTGTTTATGCTTAAACACAGGAAAACTGTCTTCTACATGTTTTATGGGAGTTCTTCAAAAATCAAATGTCTGTGTTAACAACAACAACAGCAACAGTGATACTGTCGGCGTCACCTCCCCCATGATTTAATACCTGTCATTCCAGAAGATAATAGTCAGAGGCATCAGATGTCACTGCCTTGTTTACAGGAATGACACCTGGGGAGTGGGTGTGTCATTCGGCCTGATCTGACTTCTACCCACTGACGTGTGTGTGTGTTTCCTTGTTTTTGTGTTTTTCAGGTGGCATTTACAACAAGAATTTACCACCCAAATATTAACAGTAACGGCAGTATCTGTCTGGATATTCTCAGATCACAGTGGTCTCCTGCACTTACTATTTCTAAAGGTATGGATCATCCACCGAGACACAATGAGCTCTTCATCGCAACTTTGTCAGCTATCGTGGTGGATTCATAATTTAGTTTTTGATGGACACATAATGGACACACACCATAGGTTCACCAACATAACAACACAACTGTCAGAATCGTTACAGATTCTGCACACAAGACAAAACACATAAGATCATAAAACTAGTTAAAACATTTGAATATGTTTTTTTAGCCGCACATGGACTTTGCCAGGTGTTTTATTTCCTTTTAAAGTTTACACTGCTTTTGTGTGTTAGTGCTTCTTTTTATTTTGTTTTTATACTACACAGTAACAGAATACGTTTCATTAAACATGGTGTAGTTATTCAAAATGTGGATGACAAACAACTTGTATTAGATAACTAAAAAGGTAAATAATAATTCGTCTTAACGTGTGTTTTCTATTTCTCGCAGTTCTTCTCTCCATTTGCTCACTCCTATGTGACCCAAACCCTGACGACCCACTAGTGCCAGAGATCGCACGGATCTACAAAACAGATAGTCAGAAGTAAGTGTGTATTTATTTATATATATATGTAAATCTATCCTCTGCCAATATGAATATTCAAATCTGTGCCCCAGCCCTGCTGTACATATGATATGCTGCATTATCCACAATAAGCTCCACTTTCAAAGAGATGCTTGATGAAGATGGACGTGTACACAGTTCTCAGTGTGTAACCTAGTTTCACTCTCGTCAGGTACAATAAATTAGCTCAGGAGTGGACGGCGAAGTATGCCATGCTTTAGGGTGAGGCCCCGCTGCATCTTGGGTAGTGCAGTTGGAGTGGTTGGTTGTGTTTTTTGGTGCTCTGGTCTGACTGGCATAAACAGAGGCTCGAGATCTCTGTTATGCAGAAAGCTACGGCAGTTTCCGAGTTGTGGTTGTACTAATCTCAGGTGTGCTGCTGTAAATGATCTGTGAGTCAGACCACAGGGGAAATGGTCTCATGAGGATTCTGGGTTATCACTAATACAGGCCTGTTAACATCTCTATGATCTGATTGGTTGAAGTCTTTCAATGCACAAAAACTTTGATAGAATCAGACACAAAAGAGTAGATTTATAATTAAAACAGTTCTAAATACTAATGGGAAATCATCCTTATGTACAAAATGTGGCGTGGAAAATAGGCCTAAACCTTGTGTGACCCTTACAACCTAAGTAGTCACTCATGTAAATTAAAACCGATATTTAAAGCGAAATTTGTGACCACATCTTCTGGAAAACTTTATTTATGACCATTTATCATCCTAACACGAGTTTAAAAGAATAAAATCAACATGACCTGAGATGAGCTTCAGTCAGGTGATCATCTCAGGTAATTGGTAACCCTATAAGTTACAGTCAGTGTTGCAGGGACCATTGTAAAAGATTCGGCGGTGCACTTAAGGACACGCCTATGGTCGGCTGCCAAAACAAGCTGCATTCGTGAGCAGTGATGACAAACTGCAGACGAGCAGAGGAAGAATAACATGAGCCGGGTTTCCAAACACAGCTTTTCAGACTCTAGGCAAAGAAAACTTCAATAAATATTTGTCATAAATAGAAAACTTCCAACAATCAACACAGAAGCGGAGACTTTTAGAAATCAGTTGAGCTGGTGGTGGTCAGCTATAGTCCTCAGATACTTAATGACTCCCTGTGTTTGGGAATATTGGAAAAAAGCTTTATTAAGGATTTTTATCATCTGGACCGTTTTGTTTTTGAGAGTTTTTCCACAAGGACATAAAACTAAACGTGAATTATGAACTATCAACTGTTTCATATCTGCCAGTCATCTAATCAGCACATATCTGCAGCTGCGCCAACATATCTGAAAGTACAAAGTTTAATAGCTGGTAGTTGAGGTGTCTTCACTTAAACATAAATCAGGAGTCAAGGGAGCAACTGAACCAAATCAATGCTGCTTCTTCTATTGAAACAATGGGTTAAAAGATTTAACACCAGTGTCTTTTTCCTTATATGAATATATGTATAATTATCCCTTTTTCTAGTCTGATAAACGTCGACCAAGCCAATAATCAGATTATTTGAATACCCGGGTTAGAAGCAGATTGTCTGTGCATGTACACGTCGCCACTAACTCTGCATGAAGAGGTTTGGTTCTGACAAAGATTCGAGGTATTGGTGTGAAAGCACAAAGACATTTTAATAATCAGAAACGTGTGCATGACGTGTCCGGTATACTTGTGCAGTCTCTGCTTGCCTGGATGTTTTTTAAAAAGCACTTTGCTCCGATGCATGTGGTAAAGTAAAACCTGTTTGAATTATAGGCTTGAGAGTTTCTGATTCCCCCTCTGGTTTCCCCTCCTTGCAGATACACCAGAATGGCAAAAGAATGGACAACCAAATACGCAATGTGATGGCATCGTCCGGGAAGCTGGTGGAAAAATGTGGTCGCTGATTCAAACTTAAAATTCCAGGATTCTGTTTCTTCTTTTTCACTTTTTTTGTTAATCAGAGCATTTTACCCTCCTTTCCTTTCCTTTCCTTTCCTTTCCTCCCTCCCCCCCTACCTGCGTGCTCATAAGAAGATAGTGTTTTCTCTCTAGGACACATGCCAGTTTCTGTGAGGTTTCAATTCCCATTTTGTACGGATTTAAAAAAAAAAGAAAGAAAAAACTATCACCATGGTTCTGAACACTCAGCTTGAGCATGCACCAGTACGAGTTTTTCAACCCAGATTTGGTGATGTTAGTCATTCACTCTGCACATACACGTAGTAGAATCTGATGCAACTGGTCCCCTGATGCTGAACCAGCTCATCAGCCCCATGAAGACCAACAGAGGGGGGGGGGGGGGGGGGTAACCGGCTGGATCCTGCAAGGTCGATGTTACCTTTGAGGTCAGCTGAGCTCCTCGGCGTTTCTAGAAAAGCTGTAACGTAAAAAAAAATATGCGTTTCAAGGTTTCCAATTGGCAGAAAGAAAACAATCTGCCATTCTGTGAAAATGATCAGATCTGAAAACGGGGAATGCCTTCTCTCTGAAAGACGAGTGAAACTGGTCGGTGGCTCCTGGACTGGTGGGACGTCGGTGTGTTCTTCTGATCATTAGCATAGGGTTTTATTACCTGAGGAAAGAAGTGTATCTTATTCCACTACCAGTGTGTGTACAGAGAATCACAGCATTATATATCAATGTTAAGGAAACGAAAATATAAGAACTTCAATGTTGTATTTTATGCATGTTAATAAAGGTAGGCTATTATATCTGATGTTTCTGCAAATTAAGTGGATTGTAAGGCTGAACAGTTGGAAAGAAATTTGGTTCCCCTCAAAGGCTTTCTATTTCTTTTTTGTTATTTAGAAGCCAGTAGATGAGCGATTAGTTTTTAATGCCCACTTGAACACTGTCTTCTTGTAGCCCTAAAATATTGACGCAAAGCTGATGGTTGATAATCAACTTGTGGCTCTATTTCTTTTTAGTTTTCCCTTCAATAAAGTTACTTAAACCATAAAGAGAACTGAGTCGTTTCGCTTTTCATTTAAAAAAAAATGTTTAAGTTTGGTTGATGTGTTTTTTATCATGTTTTCATACGTGTATAAAGATCAAATGTCTGTTTTGTTAAATCTGTTGTTCCTGGAAAACGGGGGAAATCTCTTATTTAGCTTGACTGGTCAGGTTCATTTTGTTTATCAATAGAAATCTATTTTGGGGTCTGTGAACGATTTGATTTTGGCCTAAGAAAAATGTGAAATCGTTTTTCAGAGGTTGTGTTTTAATCTTGTTTCTTTGTTGGTTCGCGTGCCAGCAGGATTACACTAAAACTACCAAACTGAACTTTTTGCAGGGATGAGGCCTTTTAAGTATTAATTCAATTTAATGCCCAGATCTAGGAACGTTTACTTTTTAAGAATGCAACATGGGACAATTTTGTTAATGTTTCTAGGTATAATGCGCAGATCCTGATCCCCAAAGAAAATCAAATGCATTAAGTGATCTGATGTGTGTATCTATTAGATTTAAATGTTTCATAGTCTGAGAAACTTACAACTATCTCATGTGTGGTGTTGACCTTTTAGATAACGTGGATTCAGAAGCTAAAAAATGCTTTAATGTGTCTTTGATAATTTAAAATAAAACAAAATTTGGATCAGTTTTTACAATGACAACATTATGCGTAATGATGGTCGCTCTAGTTATTGAACTTAGGAACATTGTATGTTTACTTGTGTTAAACAATAGCTCAGGTACATAACGGTTTCCAATGACCATCAATATTTCTCTGTCACATTGTGGAAGTTTAAATACAAATATCAACTTATTTATATTTTCTTGTTAAAACACAAGTAAATATAGTTTGATTGGGACAAATAAAAGTAAAAGAAACCTTCGCGCCAGACGTGTCCCTCGTGCTTGAACTCTGATCACGTGACTCAAAGAGAGGGGTCACATGACAACACGCGGAAGTGCTCCTTCAGGCAGTGGACGAAACCAAAACAAACCCCCTCGGGTTTTCTCCTGTTGTTTGCGTGTTTTATTTCACGTAAGATGTCGACAACAGACCTGGGACTATGACTGCGAGCGGGGACACGTGTCCTCGGACCCTCGGTGTGTTGTTGTGTTTGTTTGTCGGAGTTGTTTCCGGTTGTTCTCCGGAGTCTCTGAGTCTGGACGGGAAATGGAGTCTGTCAAACTGCAACGGTTCCGTGTCCCTGGCCGCTCAGGTGCCCGGATGTGTCCACTCGGCTCTGCAGCAGCAGGGAGTCATCCAGGTGGGAACCAATCAGTCAATCAAACAATCATAAATTAATCAATCAATCAATCAACCAATCAATCAATTAATCAATGCATTCTAATGTGTTGAAGCATCATTTCGATTTTACAACATGAGTTACTTGAATCTTAATTTCAGTTTGACTTGATGCAGACTTAACATGAAATCTATTATAGTTGCAGCATTAAATGATCGATTATTGTTCAGTGTTGCTCTCAGTTAATCTTTCCTGTGTGTTTGTGAGTGTGTTTTCAAGGTTTAACTCATGGTGTGGGGACCTCAATCTGTTTACCCAGTCACATTATGGGGACGTGTCTTCCTTATTGGGACATGAAGCAAGTGTACATTGAATTTAAGACGTCTTTTAAGGTTAATTTGAAGGTTAAGGTTAACACTCGGGTTAGCCAAGTTGTAAATATGGTTACGGTAAGTCTCCAGTGTGTGTGTGTGTGTGTGTGTGTGTGTGAGAGAGACATTTGGTGCTAAATAGATGCCATAAAATGCACATATTTAATAAATCAAAATAAATGATACCTAGTCTCACCAGATTTTAGGTTTTATTCCGTGTTATATAAAAACAAAAACGTTTCCTGTCAGTTAAACCCTTTCCTCTTTTTTCAGGACCCATATTTCAGGTTCAATGATTTGACTTATCGGTGGATTGCTTTAGAAAACTGGACGTACACGACCGTGTTCAACGTGTCGGCCCGAGTGAGGTCAGCGTCACCATTTATCTTAATGTTTAAAAGTGTTTTCTGTTTCCCGATCCGGACTCACGTGTGTCTCTCTGCTCGAACAGGAACAAACAGAAGGTCCTGCTCTCCTTTGAGGGCGTGGACACCGTGGCATCGATCCGGCTCAATGGCGTCACGGTGGGCAGCACGGACAACATGTTCCGCAGATATGTAAGTTGAAGAGAAGAGTCTCAGGGTCGACACCTCCCTTCCTCTCGTTTGAGTCAGTTTTCACCTGTTGTCTGATCTGCAGGACTTCTCGGTCAGAGACCTGCTGAGGGACGGGGTTAATGAGCTGAAGGTCGGTTTGATGTCTCCGGTTCTCTACGCCTCTGAGCGGAGGGAAGCTCACTCAGCCTACCGGGTTCCTCCAGAGTGTCCTCCAGATGTTCAGAAGGGGGTGTGTCACGTCAACTTCATCAGGAAAGTACGTTCCTTGTGCAGTTTTTTACCTTTGGTGGGAAAATCAGGATTTTATTGATCTACTTAACGCTGTTCTAGTTTTAAATTTTTTATAAATGAACAAAAGGAAGTCTCTTACACTGTGTCTATGACTGTGCAGGTTCATACTCAGTGTTGTGTTGCAGGAGCAAAGCTCTTTCAGCTGGGACTGGGGGCCGTCCTTCCCGACCATGGGGCTGTGGAAGGGGGTTTGTGTGGAGGCGTTTGACGTCCTGCAGCTCGTCCAGGTTTCCTCTGTCCCGCTGTACAGTACGTCCATTATCACAACTGCATTATCTAAACCTTTTTATTGATTAAAGAACACAGATACATTCCTGCAAACCTTAACTACGTCCTGCCTAAAATTGATAAACTGATACCTTTCAAGATGTTCTCTCTCCTCGCGGTGCTCTATCTCAGCTTAGTTTACATGAATTGGATTAATAATGTAGTTTCTGTCTTTCTCTTGATGATCTGTTGGTGTCTCCAGACTCCGGCCTCTCTCAGTGGAGCGTCCAGGTTGAGCTTCACGTCGACGCAGTTCAAACAACTCACGGACAAGTTTCTCTCTCCATCCCTGAGCTGGAGTCAGAGCAAAGCTTCCAGACACAGTTTGTCTCAGGAAAGACCAAGAACATCTTCATCTTACACATAAACACTGTAAGTTGGACATGAAATTACCTCAATAATAATATCTCGATCTTTGCAGCTTTGTGTGTAAATTAAGGTCTTTATTTCTTTGAGTGTATTGTTGCCTGAAGCATGTTGATGGGGCCGAGGATTTCAGAATGTTTTCTTCTTCCAGAGCAGCGAGGTGAAGCTGTGGTGGCCCCACACACACGGGGACCAGCCCTCTTACCAGCTCAGTGTCCGAGGATCTCAGGATGGACTTCTGATCCTGAATACAAAGTCCAAGGTCGGAGCTCATTATCATCACTTTAATTCTGTCTATGTCCATTCAGATGATAAACCTCTGAGATCTCCTCTACAATCACAACACCTTTGTGTCACTAGAGCTGTAGTGGAAGCGATGTACACTCCAGTGGGTTTAATGTGTTTAACTCCTCCTCCAGGTTTCTTTCCGAACAGTGGAACTCATCCAGGAACCGGTCCTCGGGTCTCCAGGTCTGAGTTTCTATTTCCGCATCAACGGGAAACCAGTTTTCCTCAAAGGCTCCAACTGGATCCCGGCTCACTCCTTCCAGGACCAGATCTCCCCTGATGTGTGAGTTTTACTTTGAAAAGCTTCTCCGCTTGTGTGTGCAGATTATTTTTCTGACTTTGAATCACAGGACAAATCCTGTTCCTCTACTTTGACATTCCTGATTGGTTGAATTTTCTCTTTGTTGGTTTTGCAGCGTCAGGAACTTGTTGCAGTCGGCAGTCGACGCCAACATGAACACGCTCAGGGTGTGGGGGGGAGGAGTTTATGAACAGGATCTTTTCTACAGTGTCTGCGATGAACTTGGAATCATGGTACCTGCTCTCATCCATCTTCTCTCTTTCACTTGACTGAATGTTGTTGATAGAGAAATAATAGTCTTTTGATTGTCTTTTCAAATCTTCCATAAATGCATTTCCTCCTCAAGCATCACTGTTGCATGTCCTTTACTCACAAATTGACTAGTTTACAATATTCCTGTGAGATTTTGGTTTCCCTCTGTGACTCATGAACATATTGTAGAACAGATGGAAGCTCACAGTGTTTAAATATGCGTCTTTAGATCTGGCAGGACTTCATGTTTGCCTGCGCCATGTATCCCACTGAGGACGACTTCATCCAGACAGTCAGAGAAGAGGTCGTCCAGCAGGTGAGTGACGTTTTCATCCGTTCATATTATTTTTCATGGTTCAGAAAATCTGGAAACTTAAGAGACATGCGTGTGAAAAACACACCGATAAATAAACACAACATATAGGGATCAGTTTACTGTGTCTTAAAGCAACACTGTGTAACTTTTACTGAGCAACAGCGCCCCCTGCTGCCACACATGGTGACTAATCCTGTTGAGCTCCGTGTCCAAGTGATGGAGTGGTTTTATTGAAGGGAAAAAACAAAGTCTATCAATGTGTTGAGTTGTTGTGTAGCCCAGCTCTCTGGGACACAACTGAACTGGTGGATATTACCCATGATCCTCTGCTTCCTGAACCAGAAGAGCTGCAGCTGTAGCAAATCCACCGAACTCTGTTTCGAATTCTTCATATTTTAAAAGTTCCCTGCTGAATATTGGAGATAATTTCTGGTTTTAACTGATCTACAATTCAGCTTCTCTCTTCAACATGCTGGACCTGATTCTGCTTCTGTCGAGCAGTTTTCAGATCTGAAAATTCAAGCAAATAGGCTCCAGACATTTTCCAGAGTTTGTCTTTTCTCATACTCGGAAAACACAACAGGCGATTTAAACAGTAAAATGTTTGGAACATTCAGACTCTCATTTGCGTTCTCATGTAAAGTCACTTTTCACCTTATTCCAAGTCGGTGAACCATCAAACTAATTTTGAAGCTGATATTTTAACTGTCGCCCGATGAATCTGTTCAATCAAATTAAATGTATTGAGTTTGGTCTTATTCTTACTCACCAGCTTCGACGCCTCAAGTCCCACCCCTCGATAATCATCTGGAGCGGTAACAATGAAAACGAAGCTGCTCTGGCAACAGACTGGTTCAATATCCCGTCTTCCCAGAGGCCCACGTACACCAGAGACTATGTGACGCTCTACGTCAACAACATAAGGAAGATTGTGCAAGAGGTGAGAGACCAGTCATATTTAAAGAAAAGCCTTGATTTGTGTTTAAGATGTTCCAGATTGACGTGTAACCATTACTCCTCAGCCCTCTTCCTTCTATGAGCCCATTAAAGCCAGTTCTCTCCTCCAGGAGGACCAGAGTCGACCGTTTCTCGTGTCCAGTCCCACGAACGGGGCTGAGTCGGAGCGGCAGGGCTGGGTGGCAGCGGATCCCTATGACCCTCACTATGGAGACACTCATTTCTACAGCTACCTCCTCGACTGCTGGGACTGGCGGACTTTCCCTCGAACGCGTTTCGCCTCTGAGTACGGTTTCCAGTCCTGGCCGTCCCTCTCCACGCTGCAGCCGGTGAGTGAACACACCCTCCAGCTGGGTTTTTGTTTTCCTGGGCTCAATAAATGGAGTTTTGACTTTTTTCGTGATGCTTAAGGTTTCAGTGGAAGAAGACTGGAGCTACGACAGTGACTTCACTTCCCACCGTCAGCATCACGAGGACGGGAACCAGCAGATGTTACTGCAGGCGGCTTTTCACTTCCACCTGCCCAACGCCACGGATCCCCTGAAGAGATTCACCGACACTCTGTACATCTCTCAGGTGAAACCCACAAAAAAAAAAAGTTTGTTGTGCATTTTCTGTCTAATTTCACTGATGTACTGGACCCTGCAGTATATGAGGTCAATTCTTTGAGCCTCACTTTACCAGTTTCAATATGAGATTGTGGTTTAAACATTAACAGCAGTTGTAATCTGGTAATATGGTTTAGATGCCCTTTCAGCATTCATTTAGTTTTGTTTTCAGCCCTGTGTACATGTGGTAATGATCCCGGTTCATTTCCAGGTCACGCAGGCTCAGTGTGTGAAGACTCAGACGGAGTTCTATCGGAGGAGTCGGACTGAGATCGTTGAGGGCAAAGGTCAAACCATGGGCGCCCTCTACTGGCAGCTCAATGATATTTGGCAGGGGCCCTCCTGGTCATCAATCGGTGAGTGAAGTTGAAGAAACTACATTGTACATTAAACTATACATAATCAGATTAGAGGTCAGTGTCGGGGGGATGATTACATATCATTCCCTTCATTGTTTCTGTGTGCAGAGTTTGGTGGGAAGTGGAAAATGCTTCATTATTTTGCTCAGAGCTTCTTCGCCCCCGTGCTTCCGGTTGGTTTCGAGGACGCAGACTCTCTGTTCATCTATGCCGTCTCCGACCTGAGTCACGACCTGAAGCTCAGGGCGGTGGTACGTGTTCTATCGTTAACTCTATCTGTATGTGTTTTTATAGTTCTCTAACTCGTTGCTTTCTTCTTCTGTGGCTCAGGTGACCGTGTTCTCCTGGGCTCGTCCAGATCCTGTGTGCACGCTGAGGTCCGACCCGCTCCTGGTCCCCGGAGGCAGCGCCGTGGCGGTGTTTAAACAGCCCGTTGCCGCCCTGCTGGCAGGATGTGGACGCTGCACCCGGACCACCTGCCTGCTCACCTTCCACCTGGAGGACGCCAGCGGCCGGCAGGGTCCCACCAACCACCACTTCCTGTGCTCACCCAAAGACGCAGAGGGTCTCCAGAGACCAAACATCACAGTGAGTCCCCGCGGGAAGACAGAAGCTTTCAACTGACTTCTGCACAAATATTGATTAAAACCACAGAACGATGAAGCAGATCATAACTTGGAATTGAGGAAACATGAACGTAAATGATATTGGACCAAAGCTTTGCGTGTGTTCCTGCAGGCCAAAGTGCAGGAGGTGGGGTCCGCCCTCGTCATCACCCTCCACTCCTCCTCCGTGGCTCCTTTTGTGTGGCTCGACGTGGGAAACATCCCCGGGCGCTTCAGCTCCAACGGCTTCCTGATGGCTTCTGGGAACAAGACGGTCACCTTCGATGCGTGGCGTCCGACCAGCGTCACAGAACTCTCTAGATCCCTCAGCGTCACGTCTTTAACTGACGTGTACTGATCCACGTGGGGGTTGGTACGAAGGTAATGGAAACAAAGGAAACGTGGAAGAAACGTTTTGAATATGATGCTTTGATTCAAACAAGAACAGTCAGACACGGGAATGAAATGTCAAAGAACCAAAACTGAGGCCTGAGGCGACTGGAGGGTTCCTGACGTGGCAGGAGATCAAGTATCAAACCATTCAGGGCTTTATAAAACATTCTGAAGTCACTTCATCGACAGACAGATCTGAGAATATGATCAACTGTCTTTTTTATTCGTGAGGACTCACCAGCACGAATTGAATCAGCTGCAGCGGTTTCTGTTGATTTGTTTTTGCTGTTGTGGAAATGAAACATTATCTTAACTGAGCTTCATTTACCAGACGATGCACTGAAACCTCTTCCCTTTCGTTTGTTTTGCAGGATTCAGATAATTAACCGAGCAAAGACTCTTAATACTTGACATTTCTGTATTGTGTTGTTTTACGTACCATCCAACAAATGTATTGTTTTGTGTCTTTTCTTGATTTAGATCACTTTTAGATGTTGTTGCTTTTGACATTCAACTACTTTTCAGCTCAGTCGGTGCTTTTCATAGAAATATTTTAAGTAATAAACACATGTTGCTCAAAAACTGTAACGACTCCATTGTTTTGTAAACAGTATCTTGCATGAATGATTATTTTCATCAGTTGTCGATTGATTAGTTTTTCATTTATCTGTTGTAACAGTTAAAAATCTTAAAGTTAGGAGCCACAGATTGACTGATAACTTTGTTTGAGTGGAACAGTGAGTGTTCTTCTCTCTTTCGATTGACTCATCATTTAATCCCTTCAGTCCCTTTGTTGCATCATCATGTCGACTCCATTGAAACTGTTGATAACAATGATGAAATCTGACAAAGTGTATTTGCCTATAGTCTACTTAAGTATAATTTTAAGGTACTTGAGTATTTAAGTATATGAAACTCCTTCTTCAGAGGCAAATAAAGTACATTTAAACTGCACTGCATTAATTAAACAGTTACGTTGCAGATGAGTTTTCTTTCAACCTGCCGATATTCAACCAGTTTCTAAAATATGATGCAGTAACCGCCGACTGTTCACAGGACAGTTACAATGAGCTCCACTTTCCCCGGCTACATCTTCAGAGATTAGCACTTTCTGATAAAGGCTTTATCAGATGGAGTTAAACAGGCTTTTCTGATAATTAATCAGTCACTAATACCTAATGCAGACCTGTCAATCATTAATGAGAACAACCTTTGGAAGACTTGGCCGAACGAAATCTTCCTCCGGCATCGTTCTTTAATTCATGGACGTAAATCCGGATCGTTCACCCACGTACAGTCGGCTGCACGTCACCGGGACCAGAATCCGTTTATTAACTGATTATTAACAAGTGACGCAATGTGTTCCAGCCATTTATCAACTATACACACATGGGATAATATAAAATTATAGAAAGTTATAAAGGGAAATCAAGATAAAGTTCAAGGTAACTTAATATCCCACTAGTGGAAAATCATGTGGTCACACAAACACACACACACACACACACACACACACACACACACACACACACACACACACACACACACACACACACATACACACATACACATACACACACGTGTTCATCCCAAAAATAACACAATATCATGTCAAATCTTCCCCATACAGCCTCATTTACGATATATTCATAAATGTAACACACATTTAAAAATTAAAGGTGTAAGAGGAAATATTTACAACTGTGATAATATAAAAGTATAAAGGCGTAAAGCTATACATTGAAGGGTTATATAAATAAAGTAATGTAAGCATTTAAAGGTATAAAAGGGGACATTTATATATATGTATAAAAATAAGGCATCATTCAGTGTTATTAATTGTCTTTGTTTAGTAAATTCAACTTAATGATTTGTGCTTTGTTTGTCCTGTAGTGACCAGCTGCGGCCGCCAGGCGACGTCATGGACCTTTTAACTACACACAGGGGACTCACATGTACTGATTATCATGGTTGTGTGTGTGTGTGTGTGTGGGTTTTCTAACTTCCAGTTACACTTGAACAAAGGAACGCACATCTGCATCCGCGCTGCACATCTGCATGCTTTCTGCACACACTCTCCCATGCACGTGTGTGTTGTGTGTTTGTTTGTGTGTGTGTGTTTGTGTGTGCATTGAAACGGAGGGTGCACGCGGTTGGTCCCCTCCATGTTGTTTCCCCCCCCCCTTCCACCCTGACGGTGCGCTGTGATCTTTGAACCCGGGCCTCCCCCTCACTCAGCACCGCAGGATTCACGCAGAGCCACGCTGGAGGGAGGACCGCAGAAAACCCCTCCGTGCTCCGTCAGACTCATGGACTCTGCTCCACCAGCAAGGAACCATGACCTGTGCGTCTGAGTGAAGAAGAAGGAGAAGAAGAAGGAGAAGAAGGAGAAGAAGAAGGAGAAGGAGAAGGAGAAGAGTTCTTAGATTCATCTTTCAACCAGAGGAGACTTTTAGAACCTGCAGACATGTTTCTTTGGGGATGTCTCCTGAGCCTCGCGCTCCTCCTGGGCTCCAGCCGGACTCTGGCTCCGGACCCCGGAGCAGGACTCGACTTCCTGGAGGATATTTTACACTTCTATGGCGAAAACGCGTCTATTTCCACGCACGACCTGAAGGACCTGCTGCTGCTGATCTCCGCCCGGAGGTCCGAGTCCGTGTTCCTACACAATCCTCTGGAGAACCAAGAAGTGAGCGTTTACATACATTATTTAACACACTGATTCTGATTTACAGGAACTGAATGGGCTTGTTGTTGCTTTCAGTCCTTAATTAACTTTTTCATCCCTTTACCACTTATTAAATAGTTTCATATAAACTTATGTAACTTGTTGTAGTTAAAGTTTGAAACATTCACTGACTAATTCCTTATTTTCAACATGAATAATGTTATTATTTAATATTTTATATCGGTTTCACATTTCTTTCAGTGCTGAAGCTCATAGGTTTTGATTTTAGAAGTAAATAATGCATTTCATTATTTATTAATGCACACATGATTAAAAGTAAGTTTCATAACAACATTAAATTAACATGTATATACCTGAATACCCTTTCAACCCTTTCTCTACTGATTTCTACTTTGTGGATACTTTAAGATGAAACATGGTCAATACTTTTTTTTGCAATAAACACTTAATAATATGTATTATAACTTTTGTTTTTACTTTTCACATTTCTACTTTGTAGTGTTATTATCCTACAGCTTCCTTGTTACTTATTCTTTATTAATTTCCAATTTTCTTCATGTGTTCTGCTTTAAGATGTAATTACTGCATTTCAGGTTTCAGATATTGGTCAACAACATGATAGAAAAAAAAAAAAATAAAAAAAAATTCTCTCCTACAAGCTTTAACCATCAGGAGTATATAATATATATATTATCACTTTTCTTAGCTTTTCTCTACTCTAATCTCAGAAGTAAATGAATGATTAAAATCACAATTGCGTCCTGAATTAAGCTTCATAATAACAATCTAACATTCACATGACCTGAATATAATCAGCTTTGAAACCTTTTCTCTTCTGGTTTCTACTTTGTGGTATGATTAGCTTCATAATGAACATCATTAACAGATAATGCTCTGTCCCCTTTCAACTCTAATATTAAAACCTGCTTTAGAAAACAGATTTCATACAAAAATATGCACAACATTCATTCAAAATGACTAATAAACACGCAAAGGTGACAAATGTGAGAACATTTTAAATAGAAGAAGGATTTTAGACAAAAGACAGATTTAGCAATTATTTTTTTTAATCTATAAATGTCTCTGTGTCCCTCAGTGTCTCTCAGCCGAGCAGATCTTGTCCCACTTCGGGATCAGTAACGTCAGTGAGCTGAACGTGGGACATCTGGGGACGATCTGTCCGGCCGTGTTGACCCAGGTGCTGCTGCCCTCCTGCCCCTACTCTGAGTCCGGGACCCTGGGGTCCGCCGACTACTCTGGTGAGTTGCTTCATCTCCACTGCTGCTCGCCTCCTGCTTTATTTGTCAGAACTTGCCCCCCCCCGCCCCCTGCTCAAATAATTCACAGGTCATGGAGGGTTCATTTCCTTGAATTCACTCTGGTGGTGCTTTTATCCACAGTCACAGAAAAGGACTGGAGAAAAGAGTTTAAAATCTTCATAGATATTTATTTTTCTCTTGTGGATCCTTAAAACAACAAAGAGGGTGTTTGGCATTCTGGACACTGATTGGCTGAAGTTGCATTTCATTTCATTGAGATGTTAGGTCGAGGGTTCGGATCCCACCTCAGAGCTGAGTCACTGTGAACTTGTATCCGAAGGTTCTCGATCATGCATCTAAATCTATAATCTAAAAACTGGGAATGATGATTTCACTGGTTGTAGAAAGTGACGAGTCGTATTTGACCTCTCTGGGGTCGTTTTCAAGGTCAATGGTGCCACTTGGTTTCCTCAGGGCTCCGGTCTTTGAAGTCATCTTGAGGCCGAGCGTTAAAACCCTTTGATTTTGAAGTGACAAGAGGTCAAGTGTTAGAAACCTTTGTTTAGTGGGTCACACGTGGACCAGTGTGAAGTGTGTTCACGGCTCCACGGAGCCACGTGTTGAGGCGCCGCCTCTCAAACAGGATCCTCTGCTATCTGCTCGTGGAAGGTTCTATTATATTTTCCTGTTGATTTCAATATAACAGTTAAACGTGTCACGCAAATGAACACAACAGCAACACAAACATCCTCTGTGGGTTTAAATCCAAACGGTGTTTATTCTGTGTAGAGGACTGATGCCTTTACCGATATTCTAGGTATAACTAAATGCCAGCCTATATACATATTTATACATTAAATGGTATATTACAGCAACTCATCTGTTTATTGTTTTCTCTATTGTTGGTTTTGTCTATAAAATGTCCAAATGCCTGAAAAGACACCAGAGAAGATGATTTGCATTATCTGACCAACCTTCAAATAGCCAAAGTATTTCTAGTTTAATCTCGTTTTAAACCAAGAAATCACCAAATATTTGCCAAAACAAGCAAATATTTGGTCCTTTGATAAACCTCCAGGCAACTGAATGCAAATAGGGAAGCAGGTGTTTTCAGTTTATTCTCTGGTTTCAATGCCACGAAGGAGAAATCTCAAATACGCCGTAAAGACATTAATTAAAATTTGAGGGAATCCCTCCAGATTTGGCTCAAACATCCACGATCTCACTTCCTGGGAACTTGACGGATCAGGAAGTCACGGAGGAGGTTTCACTGCGTCTGTTACTGAAGCCGTTCACTGACTAGAATCTATTGGTTGAGGGTGAGAGTCTCTGTGACCTCACTACATACATCACTGGCCATAATTCAATAACCCACACTCTTATAATCCATATTTTTTTTATAATATGTGTATTATGTGAATGTGGACAGACAGGGATATAAACAGCTTGAGGAGGTAACGATAGATGTCTAATAAATGATTGGAACAATTTATTAAATGACTGGAACAATTATTACACTATAGATAGAATAGTCAGTTTACTACTTGTCCATAGACAAATAAATTAATATTTCAACTTGATAAGTTCAGTTGAGGCAGAAAGAATTTACAATACAGATAAAAAAATCCTTTTAAACTTTGCTTTCTTGATAAAAACTGCACCTTAAATACAATAAAATACTTTGACCTTCTAATCTTGACTCTGAACCTGAACTGAACTGTGTATTTTACATTATCATATGTCTATATTATTTATAACACCCGAGGTGTGTTGGTATATGATTGAATAATAACCGGTCCCCTGTGGAGGATCCGTGACGCTCACCCTGTCCTGGAGTGACTCCCTCTCACACCCACCTCTCAGTTTCCCCGTCACCCTCTCAGGGCTGTTGACACAGATACAACCAACTGTGCCTGTTGTTCAGACCGATGCTCGTAATCCTGCTGGTTCCTCCACCAGATTCCTCCTCTGCAAATAAATAAGTGTTTTTGTGTCTTCGTTGTGTTGAGCTGCACATCTGTCCGGTTACAGAATGAAGGGTGGCACGTCCTGGGACTGAATCTGGCTCTATCCTGGAGCTGCGACAAATCTTATTATAGCGTCGGGATTCAATTGAATTCTATTGTATTTGAAGGATGTAACGTTTGTTTCCAAAGTTTGTGCATCACAGGGAGAGTTTGCTAACTCGAGGCTGATTCAACAAAACATAATAAAATGCACATCAGCCAGTATGGGTTTAGAACACAAGCTGTTGAGAGATGAAACGTCCGGCGTCAGAACTTTCTTGTCGTGTCTGTGATAATTAATAAGACTGAGTGAGAACCTGTAACTCGTGTGTTACCAACAGGCCGGAGAATGGGATGGGATTTCATATGTGGTCCTGTGGCAGTCAATGTGGGCACCAGTGGATGACCTTGAATCCACTGCAGTGATGGTGCAGGACACTGGGATATGACAGCTTCTTCATTTACCATAGAAAATAAGTCATCTGGTGCTTTGAAGGTTTTTTCATCTGTTGCCTGAAGGAAGAATTATTCAGAAGAGGAGGAATTAGTGTTTAGGATGATAGATGACAAAGATGATAGAACCTACGGCGAAAAAGAAAAAGTAAAACACAAACTAACTTAATTCCTGCCGCCTCTAAAAAAGCCATAAATGCCAAAACAAAGTGAAAACACTAGATGCAAAGAAACTCCATGATTCTAGTGATGGTATAACATCAGCTGTGTGTCCTCTCTCTCCTGGCAGTGTGGGGTTACGGGTTCCTGGCCGTCACCATCATCAACCTGGCGTCTCTGCTCGGCCTCCTGCTGATTCCATTCACCAAGAAGTCCTACTTCCCCAAAGTGCTGACCTACTTCATCGGCCTGGCCATCGGGACGCTGTTCTCCAACGCCGTGCTGCAGCTCATACCAGAGGTGAGTGACAGAGGCAGCGTCAGTCCTGAGGCTCAGGGACTCACACAGAATGTTTAGAAGAGGGTCCGTTTATAAGAAACTGAACTTTTCTACCTGTTCCTCCCCAGGCGCTGGGCTTTGATCCCAAACGAGACAACTATGTGGGGAATGCAGTTGGAATATTCGGAGGCTTCTATCTCTTGTTCATTGTGGAGAAGGTTCTGAAGCTGGCTCTGCGGATGGATCACGAGGTAACGACACTGAGGAATTTATTGTCTGTTTATTATTATTGTTCGTTTATTAAACCCCATTCATCACAGACCGGTATCATCATATCTGAGTTGTAAAGGTGCCACTGCACAGCTCAGCTTTATGGGATGATTCCACTTCCAGTTGCTGACTGCTGCAAGAAATGACACTTTATGAGAACCCGTGCACATTATTTAAAATAATCATTTTACGTCAGGGTCAAAGTCGGAAGGGTCAGCGAGTTGACACTTTGTGAAAATGAGGTTTGTGTTTTATAGAACCCTAATATTTATTATATTAAAGTAAAATAAAGGTCAAATATGTCCATGGAAAATGTTTGATAGATTTACATGCTTCTTTTTGGCCAAGATTTGTATGAAAATGTTGAACTGCACCTGTCAGTCCGTCAGTCCGTCAGTCCATCAGTCAGTCAGTCAGTCCATCAGTCAGTCAGTCAGTCAGTCCATCAGTCAGTCAGTCAGTCAGTCAGTCAGTCAGTCCATCAGTCAGTCAGTCAGTCAGTCAGTCAGTCAGTCAGTCAGTCCGTCAGTCCGTCAGCCCGTCCGTCCGTCAGTCAGTCAGTCAGTCAGTCAGTCAGTCAGTCAGTCAGTCAGTCAGTCAGTCAGTCAGTCAGTCAGTCCGTCAGTCAGTCAGTCAGTCAGTCAGTCAGTCAGTCAGTCAGTCCGTCAGTCCGTCAGCCCGTCCGTCCGTCAGTCAGTCAGTCAGTCAGTCAGTCAGTCCGTCAGACAGTCAGTCAGTCAGTCAGTCAGTCAGTCCGTCAGTCAGTCAGTCAGTCAGTCAGTCCGTCAGTCAGTCAGTCAGTCAGTCCATCAGACAGTCAGTCAGTCAGTCAGTCAGTCAGTCCATCAGTCAGTCAGTCAGTCAGTCAGTCAGTCAGTCAGTCAGTCCGTCAGTCCGTCAGCCCGTCCGTCCGTCAGTCAGTCAGTCAGTCAGTCAGTCAGTCAGTCAGTCAGTCAGTCAGTCAGTCAGTCAGTCAGTCAGTCCGTCAGTCAGTCAGTCAGTCAGTCAGTCAGTCAGTCAGTCAGTCCGTCAGTCCGTCAGCCCGTCCGTCCGTCAGTCAGTCAGTCAGTCAGTCAGTCAGTCAGTCAGTCAGTCAGTCAGTCAGTGTCAGTCAGTCAGTCAGTCAGTCAGTCCACTGCTTTTGGTCAGGACTTACTCTGGATATCTCAACAATGAAATTTAGAGAGTTTGAATGTCCCTGACTTTTCCTGTCCCGTGCTCAGCCTGCTCACTTCTGTGATTTTGTGTGAATTGAAGTGTTTTTAACAGAACCTGTGTTTTCTCATCTGTCTCCTGCTCAGCACGGCCACAGCCACTTCGCTCCTCCAGAGGTGACTCAGGAGAACTCCCTGCAGAACGGAGACATAACGGAAAAGAGTGACTCCATCATTCTGACTGGAATCAGCACCATCGCCTTAGACAAGAGCAGCCTGAGCCCAGATTCTCAGGTACCAAGCACACTCATGAAGAAAATGATGATCCCCTGATTGCTCACGTGACATTAACCTGCAGCTCTGCCACCATGCACTCACTGATCCTTTGTTTAAGTAGCTGAGTCTTGAGATAAGCTTTTAAAGAAGCCAGAGACGTGCTGTCTCCCACAGGTCTTATCTGAATCGATCACGGACTATAAACTGACGACTGTGATTTAGTCTCTTTATGGGTCAGAAAGTGTATCTGTGCTAATGGGGAACATAAATCCAAATGAACTTCCGTAGCCGATGAGGTAGCGCGAGGTGATTAGAGCTTCGGTTTAATGTTTAATGGTGAAATCTCTGGAGTCTTATGGAGGAGTCTGTCTTTGAAGGGATCAAAAATACTAAACAAACAGACACTGGGATCGAGCAGTGAAAACCAGTGAAACCAGGCCGACGGCCTCAGATCCCTCGTCTCCCGGTAAAAGCTGGAATTGTCCGAGCCGAGCACAAAGACTCCTTGTTAGTCGGCGGCTGAGAGAACGGATGTTTTGTCACCGCAGACGATCTGCAACCAAACTGCAAAGGTTCTGTTTGTGTCCGCCGGCGCTCTGGTTTCCCATCAACCACACTCGAACCATTCTATCTGTAATTAAAGAGTTCTGTGGCAAATGCTGCACCATGCTTTTAGGGGAACATGTTTCCTGTCCTTGGATAATCAACATCTTTGACAATTTTTTAGAGCCAAGATGGAGGCACTGTTTTGATTGAAGCCTTTAGATTGTTAGATTTTCTCACAGTGTCTCATTTTAAATCATGTTAGTGATGATGAGGATGAAATACAATAACTTTGGATATCGCTAAACAACATTTAGAAGAGTAATTGGTGAATGTAGGTCATAGAAAATATCACCATTAAATTGTCTCCTCTGCCAAAGGATGTTGTGGTTGCTCCTGTTATTAGTTATTTTGTTTGTGAGCACAAAATGGTTCAGGGGGCAGATCCAGGATTTAATGAATGGATCTCGATGAAAGAAATCCGGCAGATTTATGGATCTAATATCTCTTCAGGTTCCTCTAGTTCCTAAAGGACCTTATTATTAATCCCATCATTCAATCTGTCTGCAAACTTCAAACTATTCCATATTTTAATGTTCTAGTTCTAGCTGCTAAACATCAGCTCCAAGCCCCAACTCCAGCCTCACAGAGCTGCTTGCTTGGTATTTAATAAATACGATTAATAAAACAGAATTTAAATTCTCAGATTCTGTCTTAATTTGATATTGATATTCAGGAGAAAGGGCCTTCACCTAGTTCTGACCAGATCGTGGCAAAAAAGCAAAACTTTCAACTTTGTCCTTTATTTTTCCGGTTGTGAACTTTGGGTTTGAAACACAGAGATACAGAATCATTGCGTGTTATCTTCGTGGCTCACTAAATCCACATACTGTACCATACCGTTATTTGCATGTGACTCCATGAGTAAAAAAAAAAATCGAACTCCCATTCTCCACTTCACCGGTCCCGTCCCTCAGCAGGACGTCCAGGACGCGGGTCAGATGTGCCGATGGCTGCGTGGGAAACGCGTCTCTGACATCAAGACGGTGGCCTGGATGATCACCCTGAGCGACGCGCTGCACAACTTCATCGACGGCCTGGCCATCGGGGCGTCCTTCACCGTGTCCGTCCTGGCGGGCTTCAGCACGTCCACTGCCATCGTGTGTGAGGAGTTTCCTCATGAGCTGGGTGAGCGATTAATGAAAGAAAATCCTGAAACCTCACACTGTGAACTCACAAAGCTTTATTTGAACGTGTCAGGGAAAACCTAAAGTTACAAATGACACCAGAACGACATCAGGTCGGATCTTCACCAAAGACATTTAGGATGTCCAAAGAGCACACTCCCTACCCCCACTGTCTAAGTGCCCCTGAGCAAGGCACCTTACTCCCCCAACATCTGCTCCCCGGGCGCCGTGCATGGCTGCCCACTGCTCGTGTCCTGCGATGTTCAGCAGATGGATCAAAAGCAGAGGACAAATTTCCCTCATCTGCATTTTGTGTGACTGTGCATGTGTGTGGGATTAATATAAATAAATGAAAATGTAAAAATAAATGTATAATGTAAAAGATATTTCCATTTGATCGCCTGGTGCGGCCATAAAAACATGATTTCAGTGAAGGACTGATGCAAGAAGATGCAGAATATAAATACATCTGATTCTATGAGTCAGAACGAGAGGATTTTTTCCTCCTGAAAGTGGAAATACCTGGGAAATTAAGTTTGAAATATTCAATTCAAACTAAAATTCCCACTAAGAATCAATGATCTTTATCGCCCTCTCCTGACAAGCAGCAGCGTTGCACCAAAAATGTGTCTTTTTTTTTTTTTCTTCTTTATTTGTGTTTTCAAATTAAAATACCTACGATTGCCACTTAATTCAGAGACAGGATGAAGATACCTCCAGTAAAAGAGATATAACATCTTTTGTTACAGACATAACATGTATTGTCACACAAAGCACGGAATCATAACTCTGTGAATAGAAGTGGAATAAGATTTAGAATAATTTCTGTAGTAAAATAAAACCTTTAATAGCTTTTTTACTTTGGGGCAGAGAAGTCTCACCTTTAACAACTTCAACCTCAAACCTAAAGAAGAAAAAAAACAAAGTACCCGATACTCCTTTTTTAAAGCTTTACAGAGAGTGTTATTTCTGCTTTAAGACATTAATTTGTAGTAAAAAACTGTTTGCCTGTTGAGCAAAGCTCCATCAATGCTCTCCACATCCTGCCGCCTCTGCCTGTTTGGACTCCCTCTAATCAAAGCTGTGTTCTGTTCCCTCTGCAGGAGACTTTGTGATCCTGCTGAACTCTGGCATGAGCATCCCACAGGCCATCTTCTTCAATCTGCTGTCGGCGGTTTCGTGTTACGTCGGCCTCGCGTTTGGAATTCTGCTGGGGAGCAACTTTGCCCCCAACGCAATCTTTGCCATCGCGGGAGGAATGTTCCTGTATATCGCGCTGGCGGATATGGTGAGTGAGATTACATTATCTGAGGATAATCACCTAGTAGCTGCAGTAATAATAATAAAAATGGCTTCCTGTTGTGATGTGGAGGGAATGAAATTGTTTTTTTATAATTTTATAATAACACAATTTTTTTAGTTCTCATGGAAGTAATATAAAACAAGAACGGATGCAGTCTGATAACTTAAATTACTTATTGGTCATAAAACTAGATTGGGTTCATTTCTGTTGTTGGAAATTGGTTCAGAGTTATGTAATAAAGCAACAAACATACAAGGGTGAAAATATGATGGAGGCACAAAACACATCTTGGAAAAATCAAGGAATACTGTTTTAAACATGATTAAAAATATATATATTTGTGATTTAAAAAAGGCTCAGAAGACACATAGTAGAGGCTTAAAATTAGAATTATCCAGACTATTTAAAATTAATATTCTAAAAAAGAAATAGATTTTATTAAATGTTTCCCCATAACTTAATAATAACTCAGTAGAGCAGACTACAGGAACAAGGAGTTGTTGTTTTTAGGATCAATTCATAGCTGCCTTTGTTTTTTATGGGATTTGTTGAGAATGAGACATGCAATCACTTAAAGAACAATGGTTAATGGTTTGTGTGTGTGTGTCACTTTGAATCCCAGTTCCCAGAGATGGACAACATAGCCCGGGATCAGCACCGGACTTCAGACAAGATCGTTTTCTTCCTGATCCAGAACGCCGGCCTGCTCACCGGGTTCGCCATCATCCTGCTGATCACTGTGTACGCAGGCGAGATCCAACTGGGTTAGAGGAGAGGAACACGAACTGGGAATCAACCAGTCGTGAGCTGCTTCCGTTTCTGCTGACTCGGCTCCCTCAGTGAATGTGAAGGGAATGTTTTGTACAAAGAAAACTAAATGTGTAAAGGACTTTTAAAAAAAAAAAAAAAATCTTTCTACTGTTGATTTAGTGAAATGTTTACTCCTTGAAAGGGAAAAAATCTTTACAATCATTTCATGTATGAAATCTAGACAAATTTATTTTAAGGGGGAAATAAATTATTTTTTTTAGTCTTCATATATTGTGACATGTGTTCCTTGTGCTGCTTTGTAAACTAACATTTGCTGAGTTGTTGTGGCAGCAGCCGTTTGCTCGGGCTGTTATGGCATCAGAGTTTGACCTCTGTGTCTTGTTCCTGGCTCTTTCTCAAGGTCGTATCGTTGGACTCTTTCATCCGCATGTTTCACAGAGTGTATTCTGCTGTCGACCAAATTTCAGACACTGGAAAAGGTTCATATTTTAACAGCACCTGTGGGAATGAGGCCTCCTGTAGATCAAAATACAACTGTGCTAGTTGACTTTTCCTTTGTTCTATACGGAAGTGTTCCTACACACACAAAGACATGGACCAAGATATATCAGACACCCGATAAGCTTAAGTATCACATAGAATTTGAAAATAATCAACCACAGGAAATATATATATATATTTCAAAATAACTGCAATTTATTTCCCAGTGAACATAGAAAATAGGATATAAAAAGTGTCCATATATTCCCCAAAATAAAGTCTGATTATGCTCTTATTGTAAATTAGATTTTATGATATTTGGTGTTAAACATGACATCTGTCATCACCTACGATGAGAAGGAGGTGTGCGATTTTTCTCCAATTATATAGTAAAAGAAACAAAGGCTGTCTGTATATTTTTCAGGGGACACTGGTGCTTGTCATGCAGATTTCTTCACAATTTAATTTTTTTGGAAAGAAAAACTGAAAAGGACCCATGTCAGACGTGATTATTGTTTTGTGTTTCGTCTCCTAGATTTTATTGTGAAAACAAAAAATTCTCTTTCCATTTTTTATGCAATTTAGTTTATTTTTTACTATGTACAATAAAAAGGTGCGTATGGATTGTAAGAATATGGTAAATGGTTTTGTATTTATATATCGCTTTTCTAGTCTTGATGACCTCTCAAAGCGCTTTACAGTACAGTTTTACATTCAACCATTCACACACACATTCATACAGTGCATCTATTTAATATGTAGTCCGCATATAGAGGACATATTAGATATTAAACTGATAAGAACAGATACTACACTTGATCTTAGCCAAAAGGCAGAGAAGCGATATAAAATATGGTTTTATCTTTATTAAATTAAATTAAATATCTTAAGGTAAGAAAGCAGAAACATTTTAATACAAAATAATGTTTTTTATACAGTTTATTTGATCTTTCTTTTTAGAAACTGTGTATTTATTTGTTTAATATTTAATTTAAACTAAGTTTAAATGAAGAACACTAAGGACACGTTTTAATATTGATTTATTCATAAGCCAATCAGCATTAAAGAGGAAGTAGCCTAAGTTGCGTTCACGTCCCACCGTAAAGTCCGTATTCAGTAAACTATTGACCAGCCAAGTGGATAATAAACCTAACCAGCACCACGTCATGTTCTTGTCTTCATGTCCGGTACATGGGGAATGTGACCCACTTTGTGTACACATGAGTTACAACATCCGGTACAAATAAAAAACCTGTTACAAAACAACAGTATTTACATGTAGACAATGCTGACATGTCCTTTTTACCACTCTGGCGAGCGTCCCTGAACTCATCAAATCTTCGTGGTGGATCTCAAACAAACGAACAGACTCGAGCATGAATCGAGTGATTTGAGTTTCTAGGAGCTTCCGCTTCTCTCAGCTCGTCCTCGCGCAGCTTCCAGGAGTTCCCACCAACAGGTAAAGTGTCTTTGTTCCGTGTTTCCTCTGCGACCTCCGCCTCGGAGCGAGTTCTCCACTCAGATCAGCGGGTTACATGAAGCTAGCTCCGATGCTAGCTGCTGTTTGCTAACCAGGGGAATCACAGTCGTGTCTGATTTGGATTTGGAGGCAGCAGCTGATCCAGGATCTGGACATTATCATGTTAACTGTAGGATGATGGTGAATAAAAGGTCACCGTTAAACCCTTAGAACCTTCTCACGTGTGAGGCTGTGATCTGTCAGTTCACGTGACACTGGTTGAACGGTGGTAACCAGACATAAACCAGTTCACACTATACGACCAGCTGTGATAGAGTATCTCTACGATTCACTATTCATAAATCGATTAACTGCAAGTCAATCACACAATGATGTATCTATCGTGATACGTGTCTTACTGACGAATGCACATTTCCCTAAAGAGGTTAATTGCAGGATTTGTGTGTTTGTGTGTTTGTTTGGTGTCAGATTCACAGACACAAATTAAACAAGGTACCAAAACAACTTCTTAAAGTTACTGCCTCTTTAACTTGTATAACAAACACACTGTTATTGTCCCAAAGTGCCATCATTCCAATGTAGAATTGTGAAAGTACGGTGGCACAGAGAGTGTGAAAGTTATTCTTTTTGAGATTCACTGAGCAAAGACAAACTCAACCTGTTTTTTGGGGCTCGGCCTGAGTTCATCAGGGTCCCTGATCATTGTTGCTCCTCACAACATCAACAGAGGGTCTTTTGTTTGCTGGTGTGATGACAGGTCAGGAGGCTCGTGTTACAGTTCCTCCAACTAGAGCCAAACAATTATAAAAGGGTTGTATTACGCATATAAAATGCATTCATGTATGAGAAAGCATTTAGTTCTTAGCTAATAGAGATCCCAATAAGTGAAATTAATCTCTCCATTTCTTTTCTCCTTGTTTAATTTAAATGCAGAGTTGAGCCATGGCCAATATTCAGATCCGCAAATATCAAGACGAGGATTCCGAGGCGGTGAAGGAGATCTTCACGATGGGGATGAGCGAGCACATTCCCTCGTCCTTCATGCACGTCCTGAAACAGCCGCTTATGCAGATGGTGCTCATGATCGTCTTCTGCGCTCTCATCACCAGCTCCAAGTCCTTCCTGCTGCCCATCCTGGCTCTCACCCTGTGCCTAGCCGGGGCCCGGCAGTTTGTCGTCTACATGTTCAACCAGTACATCGACGCCTCCCTCAAGAAGGACCTCAACAGCATCAGTGAGACCTACCTGAACCAGAAGGACTCTGGTTTCTGGGTGGCTGAAAGTGACGGCCAGGTGGTCGCCACAGTGGCGTGCCTCCCCGCCGAGGACGCGCCCGGGTGCCTGGAGCTGAAACGCATGTCTGTGTGCCGCAGCCACCGCAGGATGGGCATCGCTAAGACTCTGTGTCAGACGATTACTGATTTCACTCGTGAGCGGGGCTACGCAGCGGTCATCCTCCGAACCTCTGTGATACAGACAGATGCTCAGAAGCTCTACGAGAACATGGGCTTCCAGAAGATAAGAGAGTTTGCTATTCCCGAATTTCCTGCCAAAATCCTGAACTTCAATTTGCTTGAGTACAGACTGGATTTACAGAAAGACGGGAAAAGAGAGTGACTCGAGCAGAAAGAGGATTTCAGGTCCACTCTACCATTCATTTACCCAGGTTCATCCGTGTGCTGAGGTTTCTCTAGCACGTGTTGCACAACGGTCCACTGAGTCAACAAATCAGTATTGTTTTCAAAAGCCTTTTTTTTTAATTGTCAGTTACTTGTAATACAGTGGAAACTGCTTATAGTGATCACGTTGGTCCAAGGTCTTTCTCTCTTAATATTACTAATAACTAATAACTAATACTTTTCTTAAATGAGTGAAATCTTTCTTCGTAGCTGACACACACACAGACACAGACAGACACACACACACACACACAGACACACAGACATTAACACACACATCACTATATCCGGCTTCCACTGTATTAGTTGAAGAAGGTTTGTTTTGCCCGTGGTCACGTTCTCGATGCTTTCTATTGATTGAGCTTCTTTTAAAGTCTGTTAATTAATTCATTTTGTAAATGATTTCATTCATTTCTACAGGAAACTCAATTCAATAGAGTGAATTGGCTCCTTTAATTTTGTAACTTTCTTTATGTTATTTGAGGTAAAATGAAAGATGCACTGATCTGATTTATCATGCCTGATCTTATTACAGGGGAAACAGATTTACATGTTTAAAACACATGTGTATAAATTATTTTTGTGTCTCCAGATGAAGCTGTGTGAAGTAAATGTTCTCAGTGATGATAGTCAGATACATCTGGGGGCGGTGGAGTTTGAAAGAACCTCTGCTTGCTCTATCTCTGCCTCGGGGCTTTAATATGTCAGACCCACCAATCATCAGTCCAGACTCCAAAGACAGATAAAACAGTAAACAGTAGATCCTAATGAAATATTGGATATTATTAGAGTAGTCAACTTACTAATCAACTTACTGATTGATTAATTGACGAGCTGTTGCAGCTCTTGTTGTGAACCTGTTGACACTAATGAACTCTGAGATAAAAGAGTTGTCCGTATGATTTCATGATTAGCTATGTGTATTCATTTCCCATTCACACGCCTGACACACAATAAAACATGAACTTCTTCTTTTCATCTAAAGATGTATCCACTTCTTCACTTCCTCTTTTCCTTTGTCACATGGTCGGGGATATTTCAGATGTTTTTTTTAACAACAAACTGTTTTTAAATCTCTTTTTCCATTAGAAACATTGACCTTACCAGGACCAGTAGATCTCACAGGGAACCAAACACCAGTCCTGTGAATTGTGTTAAGGTTAATTTTAGGATTAGTTATTAACTGGTCATTGTTAAGGTTAGAGATAAGGTTTTGGTTAGGTTATCCACAGTGAATGGGAGTCAGGGCGAAGTCCTAATAACGATAGCTGCACTGAAGTGTAAGTGTGTGTGTGTGTGTGTGTGTGTGTGTGTGTGTGTGTGTGTGTGTGTGTGTGTGTGTGTGTGTGTGTGTGTGTGTGTGTGTGTGTGTGTGTGTGTGTGTGTGTGTGTGTGTGTGTGTGTGTGTGTGTGAGGAACCCGAGTCTCAGAAAGGATAAATATCTGTTTCATATCAAAAGTGTGATTTAAAAAAAAGGATAAAAGATAATGTGACTCAACTTAAACTTTATTGACCTCGGTTGTGCATTCATGAAAATGTGAAAACAAAGACAACACAAAAATTACCAACAGCTGATCGTATTGTCTGCTGCCTTCAAAGAGTCTCTTAATGTAACTTTACTAATTCAGGACGATTTATTTATTTACTTTAACATACAAACTAAATTCACCTGCACTACACTTGACTTATTTAAGGTAAACAAATGTGATTCTTGCTGTAAAATAGAAATATAGCAATATAGACTTTATTTATTATTCAAATCCCGTTTATTACAGTTTAACAACATAACACAGACAACCCAAACTCTATAGTGTGTCTGTATGTAAACCTCGTTCCGCTGACGGGGGTTAGGCGGCCTCCTCGGGGGCAGTGTGGCGGGCCGGGTCAGGCAGCAGCTCGGACACCTCGGCTCGGATGTGCCGGTCAGACCTCCATGGATGGATGTAGCCTGTCGGGGACGGTGCGGAGCGACGAGCCGGATCTAAGGACTCAAAACAGGTCAGAATAATCTCCTGTTCGTCCCTGGCATGACTGGAGATCAGGTCCGAACCCGAATCCGCACCGAGCTGATGTGTTAACGTGTGTGTGTCGGTTTAAAACGAGCGAGTATTTGTGTTTTTGGTTTTATATTGAGAAGCGAAGCTAACGGCTAATGCTGCTAGCGGCTGGTCAGGGAGTGTCCCAGGGACAGCAGCAGGAACCAGTGCTGCTTCTCACACTGGTTATAGCAGATGAATATCATAACACACACATTAATACGACTAATAATAGTAAGGGCTGTTAGATGTATATATGGAGGTTTGACTGGTGGTTTAAATATCAGTGTGGATCCAGATATCAAGTCCCAGAAGCGTGATTGGTCTCATTTCAATTAATTAATTTCAATTTATCATTGTCCCCCCCCCCCCCCCCCTCATTTTGAATTTCAATTAGTTTAATTTGGCTGGTAGAAAAAAAACAAATCTCTTGTCAAACTGCAACCACACCAATGCTGGGATTAATCTGGTCCCAGTGCACAGCACATGTTGGGAATCACATGCAGCTCCATTGGTTTGGGATTAGATGACATGATGGAGGCGGTGCAGTGGGATTCAGGCTCTGGTCTGTGGCCTGGGACACACTAGATGGCACCAAATGACTCATTTACCTTCACTTTCATGAATCTGGAGCTGGAGATATTTTAAATGTATTAATAGAAGCTTGTTTTGTAGATTGTGTGCACTGCAAACACAGACACAATTATGCTAAAAACAGTGTCCTCTAATCAATTATAATTTTGTTCATGTACACTCTGCATATCCCTCACATGTGACCCTCTCTGAGGTTTCTATGGTTCTCCCCCTGTTTACAAGGTGTTTTTTGTAGTTTTAACTTATTCTCATCTGGTGCAGGATAGAAGATGAATAAGGGCTAAGTGTTAATTTGATGCACATTGAAATGAGGTGCTGGGATGAACAGTCTCTGACCCTGTTCTCTATGGATGACACATTTGTTTCCCTTCAGGGATGATAGTGATGAGACCAGGCCTGGATATCATCAGTGTGCATGTAGTGAGCAAACAGAAACTCAATGTACATCCACTTTTCATAATTTAAGTAGCTTTGATAGCAATTAATCCGATTTTTTAAATAATTTAAATGTTGCTTTACAGTGTCAAATATAATCAAAACGTCCGTCACAGTTTCACACACCCGCAAGTTATTTCGTTGAATAGCTTTTCTCTTCTACACAGTTTAAAACCTAATAAACTGGATATTTACTGTGATAAATATCAAGATGAAATTCTACAAATTTTCATCTTTGAGAACCAGAAATCGTTCAGTGACCGAAAGACTTGCATCTGTATTGATTATCAGATTAATGTTTTTTCAATCTATAGAATATACTTCAGCTCTCTGGCGTATGATATACATTTAAATAACAGAATAATGAAGGTTACATTGATATTTACAGTAAAAGTATAAAGTTATATATTTTATAAACATTTATCAGATAAAAACACATACATCTTCTCTGTTATTACCTCATATTAGTGAAGAGTCTGTTCATGTTTCAGATTAATACCCACATACACTGAATCATTAGGTTTTCTGGTTATGAGGCAGATAAGTACAAAATTAAAATGAATGGATCTCAAATTGAGCCTTAATCATTACCTTTGATATAAAATGAGCTAAATAACTAATTTACTTTAAAGTAGGATATGTATTAAACTGATGTGTTAATTGTTTTTCACAGCTACTTAAAGCTTATTCACTTTAATGACATCTTAATCGTTTGTGACACAGCAGATTGTTTCAGCCTTCGATACAAACTTAAGTCACATTTCTCCTACGTCTCAATTTAAGTCAAATTTCTGCATCATCATCATCATCATCATCATCATCATCATCATCATCACCTTGCTCATGTTTACCTTGTGTAGTGATGTCGATTAGTTCGTCCCGGACTTGCAGGCTGACTGAAGTCCAACGAGGTCGCAATGTCCGTCCTTTAAAATCCCACAGTGCCCCCTCGGTTCCTGCAACCTGCTGTTCACTGGTGTGAACTGGTTCCCAGCAGCAGCAGCAGCAGCAGCAGCAGCAGCAGCAGCAGGAGTATGGCTGAGCTGTCTCTGTCGTCATCCCTTTCCTGCCTGAGGAGGAGGCAGTTCTTTTTCAGGCTCAGGGCGAGTTGCCTCTTCATTATTTCGTCCCCCCCCCCCGGCGCCCCCTCTTTTGGTTCTGCCTTGGTCATTAGCATAAAAGGCTGCAAAGAGACTGCAGAGGTTTATTGTGTGTTTAACATCTCCAGCTGCGTGTAACTATTTTACGTATTTTACAATATATTCAATTTCAGGATTTTAATGTTGACTCTGAAGCCACAAACATATATATGACCTCAATTAGAATATGTGCTATAGTCACACTAGCACGTGGAGGACGGTACTGAGCCGACAGGTACTTCAGTTTTACTGGTTCAAGCATCCTGGGTGACGTATCTCCCTCTTTCTGAGAGCTGGGTTTCTTTTGTTCTGCTGCTGAAACGCTCTTGTAACATCTCCCATCAGCCTCTAAGCTGAAAGCTTTTACACACAAACCCCTGCAGCCTTCGGCCTCTAATGCAAAAAGATGACAACACAGAAAAAGAGAGGGCCGAGAGTTAAAAAGCCCCGGCCACGCAGTTAGCTGATAAAAGAGAGTTAATCCTCGCTGTGTGACGGGCCCGGGCGTCAGACTGGGCTCTCATGCAATCTGCTGGCTTTTGCTTACACTGTGCTGCATCACAGAGCATCACCTGGGCCTTTTGTGCTCAACCACAATGACACGGCATCAGATTTAGTTTGAGCCTGCTGTGTTTTTACTTTTTTTTTTTAATTTCCTACACTAGATGTTTTATTTTTTCCCCTTGTGCTCAGACTATTATTAGAAGAAAGAAGTAGAGGAACAGCTCCTTCCCTGAAATCTGACACTTATCTGACAGACTGCAGTGCAGGTTGGGCCCAGTTCTCTCTTACAGTATTTCTTTGCTGTATTAACGACCTCATAGGTTTAGATTTTGTCGACGGATCATTCTTATCTCTTATCACGACTTATATTTCTCTCTTTTGTTTCTACCAGCCACAGCAGCCCTGATATAACACATCTAAGACCCCTCTGGATCAAACGAGTGTAACATGCATGAGGCTGTCAGGTTTTATTTTTCAGATGCTTTTTGAGGTGAGCGTGTGCCGGCTCTAGGACCCAGCGCCTCTGTCTGGGCCTAACGCTCCCTCCCTCCTGCAGGAGCCGGGGCAGACAGCAGCGCAGTGCTACGACTCAGATGATGCACTCACAGCGGACCTGGCTGTTTTTCCTCTCCTCTCTGCTCCACTGTTTCCCTCTGGTCCATTCATCGGAGGGGTGGATCCCACTGCCCACCCGATAGGAACTTCCTGACCAAGGCACAGGCTGCAGTCGGCCTCCCCCTGTGAGGAGAGGAGAGGGACGGGGAGTTTTCAGGGCACTCTGGGCTGTTCTGTGAGGATCAGGAGAGGGATGGTGTCATTCTTTAAATAGAGAGAGGAAGAGGGAGACGCTCCGGTAGCATCCCTGAACCCCCCCCCTCCAGTCCTTTCCTCGACCCTCCCCTCTGTCTGGCTCACCCCACTAAGGTTTGTTGAGGGGTTCGGCGACCAGGAAACATGTCACAGACTAGGAGGAGCACACACACCCGGGTGAGTGTGCACAAGGTGTTGATACGTCCTGGTTGAAGTGAATGAATGGGCCGGACTGTGGTGCTGAAGTTAGTCCTGATTGGTGCGGCCATTGTTTCTGTTATGTCTGTCCGATTTGTCTCACTCACGTCAATGTCCACTTTGAATAGAAGGGTTTCGAATCCATTTCAGAGCTGCGTCTCTCCGGCTGAGTTGTCGCCCCTTTGTTCGCATCTCGTGCCCCCCCCCCCGGGTTCCACGCTGCTGCTGCTGCTGCTGTGGTGTTTGGGGTTCAGACCCCATGTGATGACTCGACTGGAGACGATGACACGACAGACAGGTGACGGGTCCATCAGGGTCTGTGTTATCGACCACAGGAGACTTCCTGTTGGTCACTGGTCTCTGAGTCAGGCAGCTTCCTTCTCACTGGGAGGGATGACATCAGTGTTTGCTACTCTTCTCAAAATAGTCCTCAGACCTTGAACTGTGTGAAATTAGCCTGAATCACACGATGACTTCTGTTAACACAACCTTCACGACAACATTCTAATGACTTTACTTTTTTCAAGAACACAAAGTGAGTCCACGAGCAGGCTGCCAAGTTCTATCAGCACCCTCCTCAGAGCGTGGCCCAGTGCAGCAGATGAGGCTACATGACAGATTCTTTATATATTTTTACATTCTTATTTAAGTTTCATAGTCAGTGTGAGCTTGCGTGTGTTGTGAGAGTAGAGTGGCACTAAATAATTCAGCACGCCCCTCTCGGCTCGGCTCCAGCACATGGCGAGCAGGTCGGAGCCATGCAAGCTCCAGCGAGGGAGACTCGTTCAGGACACTTCATTATTTTGTCATTTTAAAGTCGACAGTTATTATAAAACACAATGGATGTTTGAGTTCGAACCGGGGACAGGTGCGTTTACCTCGTGTTTCCTCCCTGAAGCAACACAAACCCAGGAATCCTCTCTCTCCTGAATCTGAAGCAATTTCATGCTTTTATAAAAGCCGACAAAGTTTGAATTAAAGATGTGACGGTGATGTGCAAAGACTCAAGGATGCTCATAACCAATTAAATGTCCCTTTCAGTGCTGGTTATGAATAATGAGGTAGGTTAATTAGACTTGAAGTAACTATGGGAATTTGGAAGATGTTTTATAAGAGAAATAAAGTTATATCACGGCTTAAACTTATGACCAATTAGTTTCCATTAGAATCCACCTTCATGTTTATTAGCTGAGAAGTTTGTTTTTCTTTACAGCCTCTTTAAGAACATTTTTCAGTGTCTGTGGTGGAGAAATGTAAATTGTAAATTATGCCCATTAAGACTTGACATCATCTCTGAGCTTATGGTTGAATATTTTCCGGGAAACCACGGTTTTCAAACCATTAAGGTTCTTTAAGTGGTTTTACAGGGGCCATAATATCACTGAAAACAAAACACTCTTTATGTGATCACATTCAAAAGTATACTCTACGTAGATTTAACATCTTTACCATCGGCAGTGTTGATGGCTGAGTGTTAAAGGCCTTTAGGGGTGTGGTTTAACCAGATTTTACAATTTTACTTCCCCCTCCAGGAAGCCACGTTTCTCCTATAAAAGACATATTGATGTGTTTCTGCTAGAATTGAAATATTTTCACTTGTCAGCCAGAGCCTTTTACTGCAGACAAAAGTCCCCCCCCCCCCCCTCTGACATCTTCTACCTTCATGCATGTAAACATGTAAAGGAGGACAAAAATATGATCTGTGTGAAGGATGTATAAACGTTTGGTGGACTTTAATTCTGAAGGTCATGTGAGATGTTTGCTTATTGAACACATCTTGGTGATTGTCATATTTTCCAGTCCAGAGAGCAAGGACAAGTTTTTAACTGTAAAATCGTAACACTTTTTTTTGAATCACTTTTAAAAGTCTCAACCTGAGCTGCAGAGATAATTCAATATATTCGTTGTTTGACTTTATTTTGATATTCAATTAACTGTAAAGTAATTTGCTCATTCTCAAAATCAAAGAATTCAAAGGACCTTGTTATTTAAACAAATAGATATGATGACTAATGGTACGATTTTTGTCTGAGATCATTTCCTTAATTGATCATTTTGATTATCTAACAGTATTTTATTGATTGCCCCACTTCCCTTTGGAGCATACCCAACCCATACTGGTATCTCTGATGAAAAAAGTGAATTTATCCTTCTCAATAATTGTATGTATTGATTTAAAAGTTATGTTTGCAAGTTCTCAATAGATCTAGTTGTTGTAGGAATAACATTGATTGGGTCATGTGAGGACAGACACCTGCAGCCGATGCAGCAGATTTGTGAACGACACTAAATAAACATCTTTATGCTGCTGTGTGTCTTTGCTTCACTTTTCTTTTCCGGTAACTGTTATTTAACCTTTGTGTTTAACAGCAACACACACACACACACACACACAGACACACACACACACACAGTCACAGTGTGTGTTTACAGTGAGCTCCAGGAGAGTGGGAGCATGTTCTCTCTCAGTAACAGTATCTGCTCCGCTCTGTCCTGTTCTGCTGAGTCACCTCCAGGTCCAGGACCTCACACTGTAAAGTGGGTTACGCTGGATTATGTGACCACAGACAGATTGCAGCAGGCGTTAATTTGCTTCTGTGGAAACGTGTGACTGTGCAGATTGTTCCGCACACACCAGGATTTGCTTTCTGAGGTCTCAGGGTGTTGTTGCTATGGAATTGTCTTCACAGAGCTATGAGCCAGTCGTCCTGCAGAAGCGTGTGTTGACATTTACAGAGTGGACATTCAGGACAAGGCCTTGCTTTCACTTTTCCTCGTGTCCTACACAGCTCACTGGGCCTGAATGACACTGAAGCTACTTTCTGTCCTATCACCACCCCCCCCCCCCCCCAGAAGCTGGTCAGTGTGTACCTGAATGACATGCTCCGATAAAAGCGTCTTTCATTGCAAATGTCCTCTGAGCACCAACAGTGTCATGTGATGCTTTGTGCTGTATAATATCCCTGTATCATATTCTGTATCTCACGCTCTGACTGTCCTGCAGAGGAAAGTGTGTTTGCTTCTCCACGTCAAGTGTTTGTCTAATTAATACTTTCTCACTGTGAAGCTGTGGAAATACTAATAATATAATGGGACGTGATTGTAACTTAGTTTCTGAGGCAGCTTTTGGAAACTTTAAACTGGAGATGTTACGATACAAGCACTGGAAATGTCTCTGATACGGCTGAAACTGCCGGGTCGGGCTTTGGCAAGTACTCCAACCTGTTCACCAAACCTATAACATGTCTTTAAAGTTTATTATGAGTATATATCAAATCACTCAAGCACTGTGTTTAGAAGAAAACTAAACTGTCCTGATTATTGATTCCTTTTTGTTTCTCCTCTCGTCCCACCCAGACCACGAGCAGCGGCAGCAGCAGGATGAGCTCGGACGGGGGCGGGCGGCCCGTGAAGGTGGGCTCCCTGGTGGAGGTGATCGGGAAGGGGCAGCGCGGCACGGTGGCGTTCATCGGCACCACGCTCTTCGCCTCGGGCAAATGGGTGGGGGTCATCCTGGATGAGGGCAAGGGCAAGAACGACGGCACGGTGCAGGGCAAACGCTACTTCACCTGCGAGGAGAACCACGGGATCTTTGTGAGACAGTCCCAGGTAACTGCAGAGATATTCATCAGACGCTTTCAAGAAATATGAAGTCAGACAGTGTGTGTTGTGTTTGAGAGCTCAGGAAGGAGTCAAGGGTTTTAAGCTGAGTCATGAGGATGATCTGTTGTGTTTTTACAAATCACAACATGTCACATTTCCTCCCGCTTCAAGTGAGAGAAGCTTCAATCAGAAGATGGTGCTGTCTTCTCCACCTTCAGTCCCTCGAGTCCACCTCCAAGTTCTCTGTTGTTAGGTTTCTTTATTCTGTGATATGTTCTTTTCAGGTTGATATTATATTTGACACAGTGGGTTGTGTGGGGGTTGATATCTTTCCTCTGCTGTCTGCATGGGATCAGCATTGTTCCACTGCTTCAGTGTTTTGATCCAAAACAACTCTGTGTTCTGTGTAAACACCGGATTCTCTGCTTATTTAAATCCTCCTGACACTTCAGGGACTTTCAGACTAATGTTGTATCTCCAAACTTGAATCACTCTGACTGTGGTGGAGTTAGATTGTTTTGAAAATAGCAGATGAGACCTTTTGGTAAACACACACACACCTGAGTGAAGCTTATCAGACACACTGAGTTTTTTTTAATGAATTAGTTCAAGTTGTTCTTACATGAAAGGATGAAACCATCGATGCACCTGTCAGCCAGTTAATCAGGTATAGACATGCATTCCCTCACACACGAGGGTAAGCTTCAGTATTGATTAGGTATTATATTACTAATCCCCTTACATCATGTCTCTCACTTAACTTAAGAGCGTTTGCCCCTGACTGTCCCTCAGGTGCACTTGTGCAGGTTGCATCATCAAATGAGCCAATTTAGTTTTTTTTGCTGCTCCCCTTTTAACATCTCACTTCCTCGCCGTCCAACTCTGCTGATGGATAATATTGTTGGCAGCGAAAGACTCTCCGATGTTTTTGAAAGACGTCTAAATCTGTCTCGCTGTCTGTCTCTGTCCCAGATCCAGCTGGTTGATGATGGAGCGGACACCACGTCCCCAGAGACACCGGAGCCCGGCACCGGCAAAGTACCCAAACGAGGTGAGGACACACACACACACACACACACACACACACACACACAGTCAGATGATTTTTGTCCTTGGTCATCACCCAGGACTAGATTTCAGTTTTCTGTAGGTGTTCAAACAGTGAGACGTCTCTAAATCTGTGTCCTTTCAGAAAATACAAGTGTCCTCAGGGACGTGCATGTAAAGTTTCTTCATGTTTAACCTTTACGTTTATCCGACTCCATGTTGAAAATCATGTGGAAATCTTAGTCTGAGCTGGGAACAGTTGTTTTAATGACATTTATATGAAAGTGACCAGGATGCTTAATATCTCATCAACACACTGATAATTTCATCTTTCCTCCAGTATCGTCTTCAGGGACAAACAAATGAATTAAAGATCATTCAGCAGTTTTCCACAGTTCAGTCAGATTTGTATCCGTGTTGACCATCCGGTGAAAACACAATAAATCATGTCAGCTTCGCCTGCACCCGGATCTCACTGGGACTTTGCACCTTTTTGTAGAGGATGATAAACACAGATTGTGATACGAGGATTGTTCCCTGTTTATCTCCTCAGAGATCCTGGAGACGCCCAAGTCCACCAAACTGGTGAGTCAGATAAACCATGTGATGTAGCACCGTGTTCCTTCTGCAGGGAAACCCGGAGCAGAGACCCACACACACATTACCTCTGTCTTTGTGAGGGTGCTCGTTGATAGAATGCATTCCCTCGCCCCTCAACCTTCACTTCTACATCTACAACACCTCATAACAGCCCTAACCTCAACCTTCCTCTAACCACAGCCAAGTATTAACCTTCAAACAGCCCTGAGTGTCAGAAAGAGAGGACCAGCTAAGAGTGCTTGTATTCCAGACATGTCCTACACTGTCACAATAACTATGTTTACATGGACACCAATTTTCCACCTATTGATGTTTTTCAGAATAAGACTTTGTTTTAATTATTGTTTACATGAGTTGTGAATAGAGAGAGTTTAGTCTAGTTAGGACTCAGAGTGTTACAGCCGCTACCGGACATGTCCTCAAGCTGTTGGTAACTTCTATAAGTCGCAAATTACTATGAAAACTTGTGATTGATGTTTTATTGTGATTAAGGAGTATACATGTCTGTGTAATGTGACTTTGGTCGGATACTCCAGGTTTTATTATTGTTTATTCTTGAGTTTCACCTTATTCAGGTTAAGAGGATCAGAAAATGACGCTACTGTACCTACACACACACACACACACACACACACACACACACACACACACCGTCATATCTAAAGCGAAGATAACGCAGTGTGTGCCTGTTGTATAAAAGTTTACCATTAAATATTTGTTTTGAAGGCAGTTCTTGTCTGACACTGACGTACACTCTACAGCTTAGAATTATTACTTTACAGTACAAAAGGGTAATATATACATACACCCTTTATATACAGTCTACACATACACCTAAATATTATTCTGTATCTTTTATGACCCTATGCGATGCAATTAGTGGAGCACTTCCTATTCTTCCTCTTCCTCCTCCTCCCCTCCTCCGTACCTTTTTAAAAGCATTTCAACTTAAGTATTGAAACATAAACTTCCAACTCTAAATACCACAACTTTATAAAAAAACATTTTCTTTAAAAGAACCTTTAATTTGTTTGTTTCTCGTCTGACCAGAAGAGGGCAGTGTTTACAAACAAATGGACTTTTGGCTCTGTATTGTAAAATCAACTGATGATGTGACCTAATTTGTGGCTCCGACCACTCAACAGCCTCGGCTGCTCTAAAACACCCATCAGCTTTATAATGACTCTCTCAGGTGCTCGTTCATTCAGGTCATTTGTTGGATTTGTCTCTAACATGTCTCTGTGGCTCCCGGGTCTGAAACCACAATAGATTCTTTCTGTTCTGGACAGACATTTTGAAACAGAATTAAGTATTTTGGGTAAACACAGTCACAGCTTGAGGAGTCAGGGACATTTTTATTATGTTTTCTTTTTTTCAAACTAATAAAGATTGGCTTTATATTTGACCAGTTGTTCATGGGTGTAAACATCATATTTTAATTATCTTTATCACTTAAATTATTTGACCAAATTCTTAAAGGAAAGTGATGCTGAGTCACTGCGGCCTGGACGATGTTATTAACCTTCAGTTTGGTTTAATCCTAAATTAGACCAACGATCTTTCTATCCACATAAAACAATCTAATTAATATTATAAAGCATTTTGTTCCTTTAAGTTTTCATGAAGAACACGAGCTTTTTATTTTAGTTTGACTGTAACAAGTAAAGAAAATCAAAAGCAGTCACTGCAAAGATTACTGTAGAGACATTGATTTACTGTGTTGAGTATTTTAGAAGGAAAAACCCGAATGTGTGTCGTATTGATATAAAGAAGCTTTGTGTGATTAAAAAAACATGTTTATCACGTTTCAATAGGATTTCACTTATTTATGGTTTGTGTGAAAATGAGCTGAAGGAAGAATGTGAGTGAGCCAGAAAAGTGTTTGTCAAAATATATACTGACCTGTATATTTGACTGGGATATGAGCACCGTCCCACCACACCCCCCCACCCTATCGCCTGCCGCATGTCACTGACAAACTGGACCTTTAACCCTCACCCTCCCTCCTTCCCTTCTCTCCTTCCCTTCTTTCCTGCCCTTCTTTTCCTTCCCCTCCGGTCGCGCAGCGAGGAGTGAAGCCCAAAAAGGTGCTGCATGTTTCTCTGACCTCGGTACAGTGGTGATGTGATGAAGATGACTGTCTGTGGCTCTGATTGGCCTCTGTGCTGCATGGCAACAGGGCCTCGCCCCTCATTTACCCATGAGTCCTCTCAGCTCACCGCACCTCCATCCCCCCCCCCCCGGCCCCGTCACAATAACTGCTCTGTGTTCATGTGAGAGTGAATGGAGCGCCGGTGGAGAGAAGGTTGATGCCCGTGTTGTGCATAGTGTCACGTCCACTTGACCTCTGTCACCTCACCGGCTCAGCTCAGTGTCCGTCTGCTTCCTGTGCATTTAACAGCATGTTGCAATCACAGTGAAATGGACACAAATGGCTCTGTGGTCATGGTTCCTAAATTCCCCGTGTCATACAGACGCAGGTTTAATTAACTGTAGTTTTATTGGTTATAAGACACCAGCAGTGATGTTCTGAGAGGAGGTTCTGGTCGGTTCCCTGATCATCGAGAGTCTGTAACGTAAACAAGTGTCTGTGAAGGTACCGAAGGTTTCTGATGAGATATTTAGAGGCTTTGGGAGATGGTTAGAAAAAGCAGCTGAAGGCTTCACTGCACACGTTTGTTTCCCCATAGGACTTGTTCCCTCTTGTGATTTCACACCAGTTAAAATGACTGGTTTCACTGGTGATAATCAGCCTCTTGACAAGTGAAAATGCTAAATATACCATTTACGCTCCTCCTCAATGTGTGAGGATGAGCTATGTTAAGTGTATGTGTCATCGTGAGTTTAGTATTTTTGACTGTGGTTAGTAAGATTTCACATTACTAACATCCTCAGAGACGTATTTATCAGTTAATCGTAAATATATCTATATCTATATATAAATATATGAATAATACAAAAATATGTATCGTTAACTTCAGCCCAAGTTTGAAGCCTTCGTCCTATCATGTTGAATTTCGTCTCCTTTGGGAAAAATCTGTATCACTCAGGAAATCTATTTATAGTTTGTTATTGTTGCTCTACTGCTGAAAATTTGATATAGAAAGGGTGTAGCATAAAAATCGTTGTTTAGATACAGCCAAACATTTTATTTAGTTTTTGTAAAAATGTGAGAACATCAAATTAAAGCATGAGCAGTGGATGTTTGGTGATTTAAGTCTGAGTGACTTGGACGTTTCATGTTGAGCCACGTGAGGAATCATCAGGCTCCGATGCTCTTTACCCGTCTTCCTCTTCGGTCTAATGCACACAGACGTTCTTCTGCTGCACTGTAGGAAATGTCAGATGGTGGCCGAGGTGAAATGAGCTCCTCCCGCCTGCGGAGATCCGACCTGCAGAGTAAAGATTCCCTGTCAGCTCGCGTCTGCTTGATCGTCTCCTGCTCTGCACACACGCTCTGCAGGGGTTTCATAATATTCAACATTATGGAAGAATAAACTCTCCCTTTAAAATTGAGTGTTTCGCCATAAAGTGAAAGCACGTTCCTCATTTCATTCCACTTTAAATCCACTAGTCCGTGGATTTTAATTTTGGTTTCAGCACCAGATTGACACACACTCGTGAACACTAGTCCCCTGAATGTGTTTGATCAAGATCCATGAATCACTGGCTTCTGTGAAAATGTCAAAAGATAACATTTCACACTGTTAAAGAAAGTGCTGAATAAAGAAGTTCCTGCATCCGACACAAAATATATCAGATTATCTGGTTTTAAAATGTTTATTTCCATGCCAGTGACGAGTCAAACGTCTCTGATCTTACACCTAAATACCAAGTTTTTTAAATACTGTGATGAACTGAAGCTGAACTGAAGCTACCATGTTGGGTTTTGCTGCGTTGCTGCTTCTTGGGCAGTAATTCGATTCCTTTTGTCCGGAGTGAGGCTGCAGAGCAGTGACCTCGGAGGCCGTGATCCTCACTGTGTGCGCTGGGGAAGCAGAAACCTGATACAGCTCCACCCGTCCCATCATCCTCTCTGGCTGCCTGTCTCTCTCTCTCTCTCCCATTACTCGGTGTGGTGGAGGAAAGTGGGGATTACAGAGAGTGATTAATATTTGAACAGGACAGATTTCCCTGCAGCTGCTGTGTAATGGATACACAAACCCTTTTTCCTTCTGGTTCAGCAGCTCAGACGCTGACGTCACTTTGGTTTTCCTTATGATAAACCCCCGACTTTGATTTGTAAATGATAATTTGTTAATGAATTACTGTTGTTCATATATCCTCTTACACAGAAACCGTACACCGCCTGTGTTTACTACAGCCGTACTGAGTTTCATCACAAACTACTTCTGCCCATTTTCATGTTCATGACGTCAAAGTATTTGGGTTTAGAGCTCGTAGCTAATCAGAGTATCCTCACTGAATTAATCCTCTTATATCCCCCGCTCCTCCTGCTGAGCTGTTGGTGTAGGGAAGCAGATTAGTGGAGCTGAGGAAGATATGACGATAGCTACTCAAATGATCCAGGCTTTTTAGGAATGGTATCACCCATTAAATCACTTTACTAAACTAGAAACCTCTTGAAACTCATTGGACAATAATCGGTGTCACTTCTAAAGCCCAAGAAGTCCATTGTGTTTGAGTCTTAATCGTGTCTCACTGCATTTGGGCAATAAGAGCATTTTCATGGTGGGAATAGAAATGTGTCAAACATCAGAGGGGATTCTTCCCTCTGAAGTCTAGAGCTTTGATTTGCTTCCCAGAGATTAGATTGTTTTCAGCAATGGTTTTACGAACCAGTTCAAACAACTGGTGGACTGATTGCTATCGTGCTTGTAGCTGTTCTGAAAAGTCGCTCTTGATCCTGATTGGTCTGATTTCAAAAGCCTGTTGTTATTAGGGAGTGATGAGACGTGGTCAAGGTGTAAATATGGAGACACAAGGGTTGCACGCTTTTAGCCAATGGTAGGAAGTCACCAGCGTTTTTAAAATCAAGAAAGATGGAATCTTAAAAATATGTAATTGATAAAAATTACAGAAACCATATGCATCTTGAATCCTCTCTTTGTTTTATGATGAACCCTGTTAGGAGCAATCTGCAAGTGCTGCTAGGCGACGGAAAAGGCTTGCATCAGTTGCTGCTCATTTCCCCCTCTCACCTCTGTTTACAACCCCCCCCCCCCTTCTGTCTCACATACTCAGACACACACACACACACACACACACACACACACACACACACACACACACACATGCTGTCACCCTCCCCTCCCTGTCTGTCTGTGATAGAGGTGGTGATGAGCGGGCGAGCAGCAGCAAGGGAGGGGAGAGGAGGAAGAGGAGGGTGCACAGTGATGTAATGCAGGAGCAGGGGACTGGCTGGGCTCGACAATCCACAATAAGCAGAGTGGGTGGGGGCGGAGGTTAGGGGAGGCGAGGCGTCTCCCACGAACAGTAGCAGGTCGGGGGCTTGCGGCACGAAGATGTCAGAGCCCTAATTGGAGCATAAAGGAAAAAGGGAGGCACCGAGCGAGGGCTCTCCGGCAAACGGATTATGAGAGGAACAGTGAGAGAGGACACAGAGGAGGACGAGAGCGGGAGGAAGGGACGGACACAGGCAGGGAGGGCGAGCCTGGGAAAAGGAAAATCACAGCGGCCATTTGCACAACTGCAGCTTCTGAGGCTGAGCGGCTGCCTGTCTGTCTGAATGCTCGGCTGGAGCTGTCTGTCTCTCTGTCTCTGAGGATCGAGCATCTCTGCCTGATTTATCCCCTGTGTGTGTGTGTGTCTGTGTGTGTGTCTCTCTGTGACTCTGTTGTGTGTGTTGTGTGTCTTCTTCTCTTGCAAATATGATGAGACAGACTCCTGCACCCCGGAAGGTACAGAACTCCATATGATCGTCCTCATCTGTTGGGATATTGTTGCTGTTGTTGCTGTCACCCTTCATTTCGATTGGTTGGCAGAGCTGCTGTAAAGGTCACGCTTGAAGTTTCAGTTAATCCATATTTCGTGCTTGGTCGTTCCTGTCTGGGGATATTTGTGATTCCCAGTGTGGAAGTAGGAGTGCTCCTGCAGCTCTGTTTAGATCTCTGTGCTCATTTCTGCTAATTCAGTGCTTTATTTGCTGAGTTATTTCATTCCTTTCCATGTGTCTGCAGGAGATTGTTTTGTATTTCTATCTTTTAAGTGTCTTCATGGTGCAGAAGCTGCTCTCTGCCTTCATCAGATCCCCCCCCCCCCCCCCCTCGCTTGCAGATGTAGCAAACAGGCTGATGCCAGTGGAGTGTGGTTCATTCTGTAGCACAACACTACGGCTTAGGAGGCAGCCCCGATCTTATTTTGGTACAGCTGTTAGCTCGGGCTAATTTCTGCTGAATGGACCAGTGCTAATCCAATAAAGAGCGATAACGAGCCAGAGCGATGGGCGTTCCTGAGGAGAGGCAGAGAGAGAGAGAGAGGGAGAGAGAGAAAGTAAAAGGTAGAAGAGAAGAGAGACGGAAGAAACAAGTGACAGACATCAGATCTTTTTTTACATGAATGGAACAAGTGTCTGAAGGTATACAAATATGTAATGAAGAAACAAACCATCCTCAGCAGGTCCAATAAGTAGCTATAGCAGATCTTATCTTCTATAATGTTGCAGCTCTAATATGAACAAAACGAGAGCGATTAAAAGCCTCATGAGATGAGATAGTTCTGTCAACTGCTGTGGAAAGTAAAATTAATTTTCATCACATTTAGTAAACTCTAATAAATTGTTTCACACAAAAGTAATTTTACCATTTTTAGCAACTTGTAGGTTTTATTTCTGGCTGGAACATTTATACAGAGAAATAATAAATATTATATTGTGGGACAATCGCTGAGCATAAAAAAACATAGTTGAATATGGAAAGATTTCATAAGCCTCAAGATTGTTTACATTTCCATTTGATTATTAGTAAATATGAGTTAAAAGGAAGCATAACCAGAAAGAGTTGTGTTTTTCCATCTTCTCAGATTCACTGCGTTAGGGTTAGGGTTCCTCTCATCCTCAATGGGTTTAATGTAAACCCTCCTCTCTGCTATTTGATTAAAACAATGTAATCCAGGTCTGCTGCACAGATTCTACAGAGATTAGACGAGAACAAACTGTGGATGTTTCCCACTGGATTTGAAAATCCTCTCATCCTGTCGCCTGGTTTGTCTGGAACACGCGACACAGCCGCAGAACAAGTCGTTATCCCTGCGCTGTCTAGTGTGCACAACAGAATTTGGACCCTGATGAACCGGATCTTCCTCTTCCTCGTTTCCCAGAGACACAAAGCCGTCATTTAGGTCACAGCGGTCGTACCAGCGTCCATGTTGATACTGAGGGTTCTGGTCACATGGGTGGAGGGGATGAGGCAGAGGAAGATCAGCAGGGATGTTGCATGATGATGGATTCAGCAGTTTTCATCAACCCATTTTGTGCTCTTGTCTGTGATTTCCCCTTTTTTAAATATGAACTCTGCCTTGAATCACTAATTCTGGCTGCTTGTTTCCTTCCCTTCCCTCTCCTCCCTCTCTCCTCCTTCACTGCCCTTTGACCTTTCCCTCCTTCCTCTCCTCCTCTATCTCTCCTCCTTCTCCTCCTTCTCCTCCTTCTCCTCCCCAGACCACGGCCAGAAGGCCCAAGGTGAGCCGATAGTCTTCAACATCATCATCATCAGGGCTTCACATTTCTATTAGTTAGCATTATTTATGTGTTGCGATTATTGACTCACTTCATGCAGCTGTGTGTGTTGTGTATGTGTGTATGTGTGTATGTGTGTGTGTGTGTATTTTCATTAGACGATCATTAGTTATTTAATACACAGTAAACTGCAGCCTCACACATTTATAGTGTGTCCTCATCAGATTCTATCTCTCATGTGTTCGTCATGTGGTTTTAATTTGATTTAACATTTTTCTTTTGGCTTATAACTCTAGTAAAGATGCTTTTTTTTAGTTTTTGGGGGTCATCATGGAGGTCCATCGAAAGTAAATCATCTAAAAACATGGCTAAGAAAAGTACATCACTGTAAATATCAGTTTGGTGATTTCTTAAATATAAATTAATATTCTTCAAAATGTTAACAGCATCCTAAATATGTCAGGAAACAGTATCCTGGTTAATGTTATAATCATGATATAAAACCACCAGGTCTCTCCATGATCCATGTAAATGTGATATCCTGAATCAGAGCAAAACCAGGATCAGAAATCATATTGGATGAGACACATGCAGCAGAGGAGAGAGAGAGATGATCCAGTTTTACAGGAAACAGCTTTTAATCACAACCCGGTGTTGAGAGCAGCCGTTAGCGTGGAGAGGAGGACCTCCATCATGGCCTCCATCATTCAACAGCCTTTTATACTCTGATCTTTGTTAGGAGTCCAGTTGTTACTCATCACCGTCTGTTTGCTCGGCTCTTCCAGCAGCCCACCCGCCCGGCGGGGGGGAAGGGGGCTGCGTCCGGCTCGGCTTCGGCCTCGGCCGGAGAGATGAGCAGCAGCGAGCCCAGCACGCCGGCCCAGACGCCCCTGGCTGCTCCCATCATCCCCACCCTCCACTCCCCGGGGAGACCTCAGGCCCCCGTGCCCAGCAAGGTCAGTGTCCAGACTCACAGGGTGTGTTCACACTGCATCTGACTCAGATCTCATGTTGGACCTCAAGTGTGAAGAAGGAAACGCAGCTTGTCGGTGAATAAAAACTTACATCTGCCAGAAACTGGGAAAATACTGAGTAAATAAGGGATTTCTTTAAATATATGAGACGTCTAACTTAACACCTGCTGAAGATAACTACATGCAGAGGAATGAAACATGGTAATGCCATTTGACACCAGCCGTGATGGAGGAGTAAAATCAGATGTGACATATTTTGTCTATAGCTTCTTTAAATATACATTCTTTGACACAGCTGTCGGTTCATGTTCACGTCGTCCTGAGGACCTGTCGAATCAGAGAAGAAGCTGGAGGCCTCGACTCCATAACGTCTCTCAAAATAGATTCCTGTGGATTAACAGATTATTTGTTTCATATCTAGTTCCCAGATTCTGTCCTTAACTTGAAAAGTTCAATGTCATTGTTTTGTTTTTATCATCGATGTATTTAACAGAGTTGTTAGAACGACAGAAATCATCTGAAGAGACAAATGTATAGTTTGGTTTCATCTGCAGAACCATTTAAATTATTGTTTTCTACTAATATTACTGCAATTAGCTAATTATAATCTGTAATATATTTCCTATAATATGTGATTAATATTTAATATATGTATAGTATGTCTAGTGTATATATTGAAATGACGAGGGCCTGAGGAACACAGAAAGTACATACTTATATCAGTTACTAAAAAATATGATATTTAAAGTTACAATAAGTTGAAGTGCTTAAAAGGAAGTGAGGTTGAATTCTAGAGGATGTGTGAACTTCGACCTTTCTGGTTCCTCTATCTGAAATGAGCCCGACCCTCAGTGGATGAAGTGATTAGTTCTCAGCTCCGTTGATCCTCATTGTCTCTGAGCTCTTTGTTCATCGGGAACACAGCTTGAATCTCTCGTGTGTCGTCTGAGCTGATGGTAGAGACAAGACGCGTCACATGAATATAAATATATGATATGGTGTTGAAAGATATAATCCATCTGATTTGTATCCCCCCCCCTCAGGAGGATGGCACTATGGAAACACAGGTGCAGTGATGCAGTGTGAAGTTTGGCACTTGAGCTTGAAGTGTTGTTTTTCCTCTCTAACATTTTAACAAGCTGTAAAAAAGGTGTGAGTGTTGGACTCGTGCTGTGAGGCTGTTCCGTCACATGCAGAGTGACTTCACATCTACAGCAGGGTGGAATGAAGACCTCCTGCTAATTGCTGTGTGGTTTATATGTGTGTGTCTGTCTGTGTGTGTGTGTGTTTATTTAAGCACATCTTATAAGTGCATCCTCTCCGGTTCAGGCATGTGTGTGTCTTCTCCTCTCTACAGGTGAAATTAAAGCTTTGTAACACGTGAAGAGACATGAAGACACTTTCATGTTTCAAAGAGAAAAACCTGAGGAATGTGAAAGTGAAACGATTAAAGGAAAATATTAAAATAGAAAATGGAGCAGGGTCAAAGCTTTCACTTCAATAACTTGTGATTATGTCAGTTTCCTGCACCTGCCATATATGGTCACATCAAATTTAAATCCAACACAAATCCTCCATTTTCAAATGCCGTCCTCTCCTCCCTATGGGCGTCACACAGGAGGAGGAGGCCCTCCGTGGTCAGGTGAAGGACCTGGAGGAGAAGCTGGAGACGCTGAAGATGAAGAGGACGGAGGACAAAGCCAAGCTGAAGGAGCTGGAGAAGCACAAGATCCAGCTGGAGCAGCTGCAGGAGTGGAAGACCAAGATGCAGGAGCAGCAGGCCGAGCTGCAGAAACACCTGAAAGAGGCCAAGAGGGTAAGAAGCTGCAGGTGATGAGTGGACGGGTGGTCGAGGTGGAGTGATGAAGACGTCAGTCGAGGGTTGTAAATGGCTCCACAAAAAAAAAAACTGATGATGAGATTAAAGCTGATGAATATGAGGGAAAATAAAACCAGAGCACATAAAACTAAATAAATACTTACCAGAAAAATACACATCACAAATTTGTGTTTCAAGAAACTTCTTGTTTTTCATATTATACAAGATTTATTTTCATGTTTTGAATGATTTATTTTGTCAAGATTACACTGATTACAAATAGCTGTTACTATAAACATTTTGTAATAACAACAAATCACTATTTTGTTCCATATTTAACGTTGATTGTTGCATATTTAGTCATTAATGTGATTTCATAGAGAAAAACCTCGAGATTTAAAACTGAAAAAGTTTTCTTTTAGCGTAAACAGATATTTAGAGAATGTATTTAACAGTAACAAGTAGTTCTCATGTAGTGATAGGATGCTGGATACCTGGATACAAATATTTAGATAATTTGTGCTTTTCAATGTGTTTAATTTTGAACACAAGTAATAATGTTTTTAATCCAATAATGTGAGTTATTACATTCAATTAATATGGGACAAAGCCACATGAATAAAGTTATTTGAAGACAAATGGCAGATCAGCCTTTCACAGCCATTCAGCAACAGCAGGAAAACAAATATATTTCCACCCTTTTAAATGAAGAATTAAAAAGGTGTTTCTATGACTCCTTCCTGTAGGAGGCGAAGGAGGCGATGGAGGCGAAGGAGCGCTACGTGGAGGAGATGTCAGACACTGCGGATGCCATCGAGATGGCCACGCTGGATAAGGAGATGGCCGAGGAGCGAGCCGAGTCTCTGCAGCTCGAGGTCGACTCCCACAAGGAGAAAGTGGACGAGCTCACCATGGACCTGGAGATCCTGAAGCACGAGATCGAGGAGAAAGGTACCGAGGGGAGTTCAACTGGTCTCTTAATGGGAAGAGGGGATTCGTGAGAGACATGTTGATCATGAAGAGGAACATGAAGAAACATCAGATCTCCTGCGTTTGTTTTATATCAGTTGTTGTCATTATTTTCAGAAAACATTGTACAAGGATAAAGTCGATGAAGGTGTAAGTGTGTGACCTTGTGACCTTGTGTCTCTGTCTCAGGTTCAGATGGGGCAGCCTCCAGTTACCATGTGAGACAGCTGGAGGAGCAGAACGGCAGATTGAAAGAAGCTCTGGTCAGGTGGGTTTCACCTTCATCCTCTCCTCCACTTCTCCACCGGGGCCACACCCACACGCCCGGCTGTCACTCACGATGCTTCTCACTCTCATTGACTCAGGATGCGAGACCTGTCGTCGTCCGAGAAGCAGGAGCATCTGAAGTTGCAGAAGCAGATGGAGAAGAAGAACGTGGAGCTGGACTCTCTGAGGAGCCAGAAGGAGAAGCTGCAGGAGGAGATGACGGTGGCGGAGAGGACCATCGACGAGCTGAAAGAGCAGGTCGGCCCCCCCCCCCCCGCTGTGCGATCACACAGTGACAGCTTTGCAGTGACTGAATGACTGAGCTGACGGTGTTTGTGATTCAGGTGGACGCAGCCCTGGGAGCGGAGGAGATGGCCGAGACTCTGGCCGAGAGAAACCTGGACCTGGAGGAGAAGGTCAGGGAGATGAGGGAGACGGTCACGGACCTGGTGAGTGTGAAGAGACACCGAGCGACAATACGTTTCATCTAAAGATCAAAATACATCAATCAAAATACATCAATCAAACCCCCCCCCCCTAGTCCTATATGTATTTACAGGATGATGCCAAACATTATTAAAGTTTGCTGACTCGTTTCATTATTGATATGGACCCGAATCAGCATGTTCTGCCGTCTAGTGTTTGTTTAATTATTGAGTTGACCTTGATCAGAACAACTGAGTCATAGTGGAATTTTGAGATATTTCACCTTAAATAAGAGTAGCTGAGACCTGTACTTCCTCAAATGACCAGTTGAGGGCGGTAAACATTTTTCCAAGGAGTTCATGGTCTCAGTCTCTAGTTTCAAGTTTTTGTAGATTCTGGTCCCAGACTAAGTCATCACAGCACAGATGAGCATCATGAAGCAGGACTGTGGAATCGGACTACATTCATGTTAGGAAGGTGTTCCTAATAAACTGACACCTGAGTGTTCAGGGTGAGCAGTGATGACGTCAGGGCCACTTACAGAAACCAGATGATCTCTGGAGCTACCAGACAGAAACACCACACTCTGCTGAACTCTGACCTTTATCCAGTCAAAGGTCATCGAATGATTTCATCAACGTTCTGACCGCGTGTGTCCGTCCCACAGGAATCGATCAACGAGATGAACGACGAGCTTCAGGAGAACGCCAGAGACACGGAGCTGGAGCTCAGGGAGATGTTGGACCTCGGGACATCGAAGGTCCGAGAGTCTGAGAAACGAGTGGAAGCCGCTCAAGAGACCGTCGCAGATTATCAGCAGACGATCACCAAGTACCGCGAGCTCACCGCTCACCTGCAGGTACAGGAAGGAGTCACACAGTGGGATCATACAGGGTGTCACTGGACTCGCTCTCTCTCTAATCTGCCTGTTCCTCTTGGCTGCAGGAGGTGAACAGGGAGCTGACCAGCCAGCAGGAGGCGTCAGCCGAGCTGCAGCAGCAGGCACCGGCTGAGATGTTCGACTTCAAGATTAAGTTTGCAGAGACGAAGGCCTACGCCAAGGTGAGAAACTGTGACAGCTCTCAGGAGAGTGACCACGTGAAATATAACTCAGGACCAGACAGAGAGTCCTTCCTGCTCGAGAGCGTTTACACCCAGAGTGAGCTGAGAGCTGTTTCCCTCTGTCTGTGTCCAGGCCATCGAGATGGAGCTGAGGAAGACGGAGGTGGGCCAGGCCAACAGACACGTGTCTCTTCTGACCGCCTTCATGCCCGAGTCCTTCCTCCGGCACGGTGGAGACCACGACTGCATCCTGGTGCTGCTGCTCATCCCCCGGCTCATCTGCAAGGTAAAGGCCGCCATGACGGGTCCGTGAGGAGGAGGAGGAGGAGGAGGAGGAGGAGGAGGAGGAGGAGGAGGAGGAGGAGGAGGAGGAGGAGGAGGAGGAGGAGGAGGAGGAGGAGGAGGAGGAGGAGGAGGAACGGGGGAGAACTGAAGTCGGAGGGACGACAGAGAGATTGTTTCTAGATTTAAAAACGATAATGTCGAGTTACAGAAGATCCTATTTCCTCAAATCTCTGTATTTATTTGTCCTGGATCCGATTTTTACATGAATATAGAAAGTGTCATTTACCGTCACTCACTTTTCTGTTTGCTTGTGGTTCAAGTTTCTGTTTCTTCACCCTGTGATCGGTGTGTTCAGGCTGAGCTGATCAGCAAACAGGCCCAGGAGAAGTTTGACCTGAATGAGAACTGTGTGGAGCGCGTGGGGCTGAGAGGAGCCGTCGGGGAGCAGCTGAGCTTCGCCGGGGGTCTGGTCTACTCCCTCAGTCTGCTGCAGGCCACGCTGCACAAATACGAGCAGTGAGTGTCACTATGTGTTGGTCTATATTTACTTTTGTGTTGCTGAATTAATCCAAACAGTATACATTCCAAGTAGTATAAGTTAAACGTACTTATTTTGTCTCAACTCATCCAACTCTCTTCATTTTCCAGTTTCTCCAGTTTTGAGCACAAGACACAAAGATTACTCTTCCTCACGTTGTGTCTATGTGTGTTTGTTTGTGTGTGTGTGTGTGTGTGTGTGTGTCTGTGTGTGTGTGTGTGTGTGTGTCAGAGCCCTGTCTCAGTGCAGCGTGGACGTCTATAAGAAGATCGGCGCTCTGTACCCTGAGATGAGCGTCCACGAGCGATCGCTGGACTTCCTCATCGACCTGCTGCACAAGGATCAGCTGGACGAGACGGTGAACGTGGAGCCGCTCACCAAGGCCATCAAGTACTACCAGCACCTGTTCAGCATCCACCTGGCAGAGCAGAGTGAGGACTGCACCATGCAGCTGGCCGACCACATCAGAGTGAGTCACAACACAACCGACAGGCTCAGAGAGGAAAAACAACAACGGGAAATGTTTATTCTACTTTCTCTGCTTCCTGTTTTTGAGTTGTGCTTCTTTTAAAAAAACCATTGTGTTCATGTGCAGTTTACCCAGAGTGCCTTGGACTGCATGGCGGTGGAGGTCGGTCGGCTGAGGGCCTTTCTGCACGCGGGTCAGGAGAAGTCCGACCTCGCCGTGCTGCTCAAAGACCTGGAGACGTCCTGCAGCGACATCAGACAGTTCTGCAAGAAGATCCGCCGCCGGATGCCGGGGACCGACGCTCCTGGGATCCCGGCCGCGCTCCACTTCGGACAACAGGTAACCCCCCCCCCCCCCCCCCCCTGCAAACAAACCTCTTAACTCTCACATTTATGTTTCGTTTTTTTTGTGAAGATATTAGGTCAAAACTCAAATTCCTGGATTTCATTCTGTGTATTTCTTTTGATGTAGAATGGAGGATTATTAATTGGAAATGATTCCTCTTCCCCCCCGCTGAGAATGTTCTCCACACTGACTTGTGAACCCCCCCCCCACCCCCCTGCAGGTGTCGGACATCCTGTCAGACTGCAGGAAGCACCTGACCTGGCTGGTGGCCGTGCTACAGGAGGTGGCAGCAGCCGGAGCTCAGATGATGTCTCCTCTCGGGGAACAGGAGGGGCTGGCCTCCGTCAAACTGGAGGACGTGGCCTTCAAGGCAGGAGAACAGGTTCGTGTGTCACATGGTGGAACACTGAGGAGAACAATGAAGGCCACGTCCATGATGAGACAGATGATCTTAAATCTTTGACCTCACTCTTCAGATCTATGGATCTCAGGGCGCCAACCCCTACGAGTATCTGCGGCAGTCCTGTGGGATGGTCATCGCCACCATGAACAAGATGGCCACCGCCATGCAGGAGGGAGAGTTCGACTCCGAGAAGCCGCAGAACAAGGTGACTCCTCGTGGAGACGTGGCTCCGGGGGGGGGGGTCGGGGGGGGTGTGCTCGGTTCTGTTAAAGCAGGGATGTGACTTTCTTCTTCTCTGTCGTGTCCCAGAATCCTCCGCCTGTGGAGGTGCGAGCGGCGGCTCTCCGGGCAGAAATCACAGACGCAGAGGGACTGGGCATGAAGCTGGAGGACAGAGAGACGGTCATCAAAGAGCTGAAGAAGTCCCTGAAGATCAAGGTAGAGAGAACCAGAGGAATTCAAAACTCTCTCAGTCTTTCAGTCATTCTGTGTTAAATCATCCAAAGTGTGATCGCCTCAAAGCTCCAGAAAACCCAGAGCAATTCCTACTCCCAGTCTTTTCTCTAATAAACCAAAGGATTAGCTGATTGGTGCTGAAGAGAACTTGTGAATGAATCAGCACTGAGACAGGATCAATGTTTGTGTTCCCAGGGCGAGGAGCTGAGCGAGGCCAGCATCCGCCTCAGTCTCCTGGAGAAGAAGCTGGACAGTTCGTCCAAAGACGCAGACGAGCGCGTCGAGAAGATCCAGACGCGACTGGACGAAGCTCAGACGCTGCTGAAGAAGAAAGAGAAGTGAGGAGGAGGAGGAGGAGGAGGAGGAGGAGGAGGACCTCGTGAGGAAGATCCACAGCAGAGACGTGGACAGCTGCCTGACGCTCTTCTCTTCTCTCCTCTCCACAGGGAGTTCGAGGAGACGATGGACGCCCTGCAGGCCGACATCGACCAGCTGGAGGCCGAGAAGGCGGAGCTGAAGCAGCGAATCAACAGCCAGTCCAAGATGACCATGGACGGGCTGAGGGGAACCGGGCCGTCGGGAATCGCCTCCATCGTCACAGGAATAGCAGGAGGTGAGTGGAGGAGTGGATTCATCGTTTATTAAACCCTCAGTTTGATCAATCCACAGTAAAAACGAACACCCATTTAATTATTTATCACCGTTTTAACTCAAACTTTTCAAATGTCTCCTGTCGATGGTAACAAACACTGACCTCCTCTTTGTCCACCTTCATTTTAATCTCTCACCTTCTGCAGAGGAACAAAAAGGTATTAATGTCTGTCACTGATGCTGCATGAGCCGTGAGAAGTGAAAGGTTTTGCATGACTCAGCAGTTACTCGTTTCCACACGCATGTTTGACTCAGGGAATCTGCCGGTCATGATTAGGACTGAATAAAGAAAGTCCGATGGGATGAACCATTCGGCTCCAGTGTCATACTGGGCAGTTTGATGGTGAAACATGTGTTGAATGTAATGACGCCTGCAGAAACCCTGTTATCACATCATTAAGTCTGTTTCATGTAAATATTATATTCATCTGTGTTTTGTCACGTGCACGATCTCCTGCTGCATGTTCTAATGTCTCAGGCACAAATATCAGACATTATTATGTAATTTATATTATTTATTTATTATTGACCTAATATTACTGAGCTTTAACAACTCGATCACTTCTGACGATTACTAATTAATCAGCTTATCATATGTTTAAATGTAAAATCCTTGATTTTCAAAGTGAAGGGAATAAGATATAATTAACTGTGAAGGTTAAATATGATATAAACAGACAAAGAGAAGCTGTGTGGTTTTCCCTGCATGTGACCTTTGACCTCTTGAGATCTAGAACCTGAACCTGTTCTCCTCCTCAGCCAACTTGATGTCCGGCGTCACGTCGGCTTCAGGCGTCCAGGTGATCGACTCCCCGCTGCTGAGTCAGCAGATCGAGGCTCAGAGACTCTGCATCAAGCAGCTGAAGAACGACAACAACAGACTGAAGGTATCGAACATCTCCTGTTCTCTCTGACCAGGACACACACACACGAGCAGTCTGACTCAAATCACGTGGACTCGTCTTCTCAGCCGAGAGAGGGAAACTGACTCCAGATCCATGTTTACTGAGTGTTCCATGTTCCTCTCTCTCTCTCTCTCTCTCTCAGGCGGAGAAGATGCGCGCTCAGCTCGCCGCTCTGCCACCGCTCCACGTGACCAAGCTTCCCTCTGGAGACGGGGCACGTCCCGAGGTGCTCTCTAGCGCCCTCTACCGCAAGACCGACCAGCTGCTGGAGACTCTGCTGCAGATGAGCGCCAACGTCAAGGTGGTGGACGTCACGGGGAAATCTCCAGGTGGGAAAAGATTTATCATAATAATCACTTTTATATTTGTGCTCTTGTTAATGTCGTCTCGTATTTTAGCGCTTGTGGTTTTAAGTTTCTTTTCCACGACCTCATCGCTGTGCTTTTATTATTTTTTGTTTATAAATATGCAAACAGGGTTAAGCTCTTCAACTGTGTTCAATTAAGTGTTGGTGTAGAAATGTTGTATTCTATTTATTTGTGGCTTTCTACTATTTGTAGTTGCCATTCAGAAATGTCGATTTTTTGTATTTTTTTTTCAATTTTTCGATAAATTTCATTTTTAAGACAATCAGCTCATTAATTCACCGATTTTCAGATTTTAGAGAAATACAATAACTGTGTTAAGTCTGTCAGACACGGAGCTGTCAGTCATCTTTGTTATCACGTGTGTGTATTCTGTGAATGATGTGTTAACTTGTGGTTATTTTGTGTTGTGCAGTGACACCGAGCGCTCAGCTGCTGGAGCAAACGGCCAGACTCCAGTCTCTGAGTGACACGCTGGGCCGACTGAAGGTGAGACACTCACTGTCTGATGTCACACAGAACACATGTGGTGACTCAGCTGCAGCTCAGCCTGATGGTTCCTTAACATCTCACCAGTCAGCGTCATGTGAGGCAGTAAAGTTTCTGTGTTCTCTCTCAGGACGAAGTGGCCGAGCACGTGGTCCACCACCAGCCTGGAGCTCGAGTGACCTCCGACTTCGCCACGTTCCCGTCCACCTCGTTTGTAAAGGTAAAACAGAAGCTCTGAGGATCGAGGATATGATCTAAATTGTAGAAATAATCTTAAATGATTCAGGTAACATTGATATAAACCGTGTTGAGTCGTTCACCTTCTCTCGTCTGAGCTGATGTTCTGTGTTTCAGGCGAAGGAGGAGAAGCAGGGCGACACGGTGCTGGTGGGTCGGGTCATGGTGCCGTGTCTCCGGGGTCAGGAGCAGGTCCACCGCCTCGTCCTGTCCCAGTCTCAGCTGCACCGAGTCCACAGTCTGCTGAGGACCTAAACACCCCCCCGCCCCGCCCCGCCTGCTACACCAACGCCCCCCCGCCCCCAACCCCGTCATCATCCGCCAAACCGCCTCACACAGGGTCCGAGTCTCGACCCGTTTAGGATCAGGATCATTAGAATCTAAATAATTAACTAATTAATCAATTTACTGAAATAGTGTCCACTTTGATGATGACCTCAATGGTTCCAATCTTTTCTCTGCTTTCTGCTGTTATACATAAATATTTAGGAAATCAGTTACTTAGACATTTTGTCAACAGAACAATCAACAGAACAACAACATTAAGATTCATTCTGAAAGGAAATCGTAGGCCTGACTTATATCTTTAATTGTCAAAATACTAAAGGAAACTCCCCTGAAGACAAATATTTATTTTGAATATCACAAATTTTACTTTATTTAAAACTTGGAAGTCTAAGTAAACTTGTGCTTTGGACTGCCGCCCTGAACTCTGTGGATCACAGACCTGAGAGATGATCATGACCGAGACGTCTGAAGAGTGAAGAACCTGCTGATCTCTGATCTGCTGCATGCTGCCCACGTCACTGCATCCTCGTTCTGGCTGTTTACTGGTGGAGTCTGGGCTCCGGTGTGGAACCTGTGGTTTATCTCCAGCTGGATGTGGCTCCACCTTCCTCTGTTCAACTACTGTGTACATTTTTATAACTCCACTGTCTAAAAGGGAAAGAGATCCAGATCAACTGGATGTGTGGGTTTAGAGTCGTGGTCGTTTTCCCTGAGGTTTTATTCACTTTATTTGTCTGGAGAACTGGGATGTGACTTTTATTCCTGCACAAACATGAACTAATGAAGAGAACGAGAGTTTGTGTTCAAGGTTTAGTTTTTTACTTCGTTTAAAAAAAAGAAACTGAGCTGCACAGAAACAAGAGAACCAGATTAATCTGAAATTCAATGTGTAGGATTCTTTTACTTTGTTTATTTAAAAACAGCTCGACTGCACTTTAGTCAGATGAAAGATTATATATATGATTTAAGTTATTTAGTATTTATTAAACTTGTTACTGTCGACTTTCACCTGCTTGGTAAAAGTGCTTCATTGGCTGTTTCTGTTTCAGATCTGAAAGTTTGTCTAAGCCTTAATCCCACTGAGCCTCGGTTTGAAGAGCGCCGCCTTATTTTTCATTTCAACTAAACTTTATTTGAAGAAAAACAAAACACATCTCTGCCAAAGACTGTTTCCCTTCACCACGTCCGCCATGACTGATTTAAAAAAAGAAGGTTTTAGCTCATTAACTCACGCTAACTGTTTTATTTCATGATTTTTAAGATTATTTACACTGGTGTAACTTTTATGTTGTAATTAATGGGCATAGTGCATCTACATAACTGAAGCTTCAGAGGGGAAATGCAGACGTTGTTTATCGGTCCTGTGTGTGTCTGTGCCGGTGGTGAGCAGCTGATCGTGGTAGATTCTCCTCGTGTGGCTTCCTGCTCTCGAACCTGATCAATAAAGACGTAAAGCCAGAGAACCGCTGTCGGCCTCGTGTCTTCACCAAACTGACATCACAGCACTTAGAGAAAAACCTGGTTTATTTTCACATTTACACACAATTCTTCTGTCACACCGACTAAAATCACGTCTCACGTTCACGAGTGTGATTCTACTTTTCAGCATAATCTATAAAATACCAACTGTTAAAATGTGGCTCATAAATAAAATGGGATTTAGGTAGTTTTGTTTTCTTACAAAGAGTTTTAAAAAATGTTGCTGGTTTCATTCATTGCCAAGCTGTTCGTCTGCTCAGGACTCGGGTGGTGATTCTCTGAAAAACACAAATGAGACAAAACTTGAGTTAAAATCTGTAAGAATCAGTTTTCTTCTAGTTTCATTTAGAAACATTCACAGGATTCATGTTAAAGAAAATTAGCTCCAGTCAAATATTTGCACTGATTCATTAAAATGTGTAAACTGAGCTTCTCTCCTTTTGTTCAAATCAGATTTAACGGCTTCCTCTTCAGAGTCAGGTTCACGATGAGGAACGTGTGTGTTGTACCTTGTTGTAGAGTTGTGCGTTCAGTCGGTAAGATCTGTATTCTGCTTTCCTCCGTTCCTCCTCCCTCCTCCTCTGCACCTCCGGCAGACTCTCATAGATCCTGAAGGAGAAACACGATTCAGACTAAAAGCCGGAAAACCAGACTTCTGACAGCTGACGATTCAGACAGGTCTTCAAATGGTAAATCGACATTACACATGAGAGCAGGAACTCACAGTTTGGACCTCTGGATCATCTCCTTCCTGGGAACAGCCCTCCTCAGCAGAGCGGCGCCTTCACATACACAAAACACACACAAACACACACACACACCACACCAGTTACATTTTAATACAGATCACAGAACCTTCACTCTTCTTAATGGACACATCAACATGAGCTTCCTCCTCCAGCTTGTGTTCAGTGCAGTACCTGCAGGCCTCGGCGGCCCCCCCCCTCCTCCGGGCTGGCTGAAGAGCGGGTCTCTCTCTCCGATGAAGAAGCCCTGAAGCTTCCTCTCCTCCGCCTGCAGAGCCAGACACGTCACCCTCTGCCTGGACCGAGAGATGAACCCCGGACGCCACGTCTCCAGCGCCTCCTGCAGGACAGAGGAGGAGCATAGAACGTATAAAATGTCTCTGAAATTCTTCCAGACATGAGCACAAGTAGAAAACTTTCCAGCATGTACTGTTCATGACCAACCAGATGTGTTAAAGATTCTATATTAGAATTTAAAATGAGTCACCTACAGATGAACGTCAGGAAAAGACGAATGTCCAAACCAACCTGCAGCGAGACGCGGGTCAGACCAGAGGACGTGGTCTTGGTTCTGGGATCAGGTTCCGTGTGATGTGTGGTTCTGTCCTCGTGGACTTGTCTCTGTTTGAGCGGCTCCCTCCACGGTTGGGTTCGGCTGTGCGGCTCGAACCAGGCGGTGCTCGGCCTCCGGGCCTCCTCCTCCTCCTCCTCCTCCTCCTGCTCCTGCTGCTGGTTCTCCTTCCTCGCCTCAGAGTGCAGGTCGTCAGCCGTGATGAACCAGGAGACGCCTGGAGGAAAACACTCTTTTAATCTGGCATTAAACTATTAAAAAGAAACAACACTATTAAGATATTGATGATACAAACTAGACTAGATGTGAAACACGTCGTACCTGCAGGATAAAGCTTTGATGGGCTCCTCTTGCTCTTCCTCTGTTTCTGTGAGGAGTGAACCTTCGAGGGATTCTCCTGCCCTCCTCTTCCTCTCTCTTCACTGGGTGAGGAAGAGGAGATCTGCCTCGGCGCTCTTGTTTCATGAGGCGAGGGGAACGTGGTTCCAACGTCTCTGGTGTGGCGCCGGGTCGCGTTTCTGACGATCTCCAGGTCAGAAGCTGAAGAAGAGAAAAACAAGCCAGATGTTCGTGGGTGTTGGTGGAAACTCTAAATATTAGAAACAGATCTTAAACTAGTGCTCATCCAACCTGTCTGGATGCCTTTGCTGAGCAGTTTAACCGTCTTCTTGGCTGCCAGAGTGTTGGAGGGTCCGCGGTGCGACGGGGGGGTGAAGGTGCTGGTGGACGAATCAGGAGCAACCTGAGGAGCAACATCCAGAGTTTAGAGCTGATCAGTGACCGAGAGAGAAACGTCAGCACAGAACAGATCTCTGGGCTTTTTATTCAGGATTCACACACTCTCACAGAAGCTAACTTTTCACTAATCTTAATATTTTTCTACGTAGAAATTGAAAAGCTCAAATATTTACACTAAAAGTTTCTGCTATACTAATTCTACGGCTCTATATTTGTTATTATATATATTAAATCCATCTTTTTCAGACTTACAGCTTCATAACACCATGAACTTTGAGGGCTTGTGAAGACCAGAGAAACTAGTCAGTGGATAATGAACTTACCGAGGACTCGTCTGTCCCGGTGGTCTCTAGCAGCGTGAGGAGGTGTGGGAGGTCTCTGCCCCCCCCCCTCCTCTGTTCCCTCCCTTCCTTCTGCTTGTTGATGGTGTTGTAAAGTTTACCGAGGCTGGAGCCGCTTCTCAGGTGCTTGACTCTGTGGGCGCCGAAGGCTCGGACCAGCCGGGCCGTGTCCACGCTGGACACGGAGCCCGACACGGTGGACAAGCTCTCTGACGCGTCTCTGCCTGCGGGACTGAGGAGCAGACTCTGGGAGGAGCTGTGGGAGAGGCTGGAGGAGAAGGAGGTGCGACTGTTCTCCGCTTCAGGCTGAGGGGTTCGCTGGGCCTGATGAGGGACGGGAGGTGTCGTCTCCTCGTGTAAACTCCCATCATCCTCTCTGTTGCTGTCCCTCGTAGCGTCTCCTCTCCTCCTCCCTGGCTGCTGACTGTCCTCCTGCAGCTCCGACACGTTGGTTCTCCTCCTGCTGTGAATGAGACGGGACAGACGCTCCAGCCTCTGCAGCAGAGACGCCTCTTGGTCGCTGGTTGGACGAGACTCCTCGATGGTCCAGCGATCACAGAACCTCTGCCACAGCTCGTCCAGACTGATCTGTGGGGGGGCCGGGGGAGAGACGTCCCTCCTGGGCTGGTCTCCTCCTGTTTGAGGGACAGGGCTCTGGTCCAGGTGAGGACTCGTCTCTGTCTGACCGTGACGAGCTAACGGCATCGGGCTGGTTCCCTGGTCTCTCTTCGGGGCGTCTGGGATGTTGGACGAAGACAATCGGGTCAAGGCCGGGGACAGTGGGGGGGACAGTGGGGGGGACAGTGGGGGGGACGGACGTGAAGTTCGGCTTGTGCTCGTTTGTGAGCTTTTATTCACCGTCACCGAGGAATCTGCCACAAGAGAAACACATCAGGTGTTAAGACCGAACAAAGAGAAGATATTTTAAAATATTTAATAAAAGCATCGAAGTGAATCTCTGGCTCTCGTCTTCAAACAAACTTCTATAATGTCCTGGGGCCTTGTTAGGAGGATCCCCCCCCCCCCCCATGGTGTCTTTAGTCTTCTGAACATAATTGATCATATTATTTAAGGGTCTCATAAATTTACCGTATCTGTGGACTAATGTAATGATGCGTTTTCAGGGGCCTCCTCAAGTGTAGAACGTCCGTCTACACTTCGGAAAAGCAACAGTTGTTTACTTGTGAATAAACTTTATAATCTGCTGAACCCAACATGTAATACTAAATAATTTAGTCCTTGGGTTCATTTATTATAACTAAATTATGTTCTTATACGTGAACTATTTTGAAATCATCTTTTTTATTTTACTTCTTCCCAAAGGTGTTTTATTTTTCTGCAATTCCAACATTTAGTTATAATGATTTAATTTAACCAGACCAACACATATATTAATATGAAACAAATAACTGATTATTTTAATCATAGCAGATTTTATTCAGTTTGTTGCTGTAACTCTTATAACTTGTGAGATCTTGATTTTAATAGTTTGCCTTCATTTCTAACTTGTAAAGCACATTGTCACTGTTTTGAAAGGCGCTTTATAAATAAAGTTTATTATTATTAATGACAGACTTGCTTGTTTCACTCATTCAACACTGGAAGTCAACATACCTCTGTGTCCAGGTTGTTGCATCCTGCAGGCAGCCGTCCTCAGCCTCTTGCTGTAGATGCCCTCCGTGTGCCTGATGGTGACGCCGCGGTCCAGCCCCGGGTCCTGGCGCCCGAGGACCTCACTGCTGAAGCGTGGGGCCACGGCGTCGTCTGAGCCTGCTCACAATTCAAAAGAGGTTTGTTACCTGGTGGCTGTTTCCTCTCATCTCTTATCTCTTCATTTCTGAGATAACAGACGAATCAAACTGATCAAAATGAGACAAATCCTCTCATATTCAGGCCGAACTGAACAGAAGACGTTAGAAAGACGTTGAGTCGACAGCCCCCCCTCCCTCCCTCTCTCCCTCTGTGTCTCCGCTGGGGCCCCCGCTCTGCCTTTGTCTCGTCCAGCCCCTGAACATGAATAATAGATGTGCTGCCGGGTGTAAGTTACAATGGAGCAGCTGCGACCCACACGGGCTCAGGGGAAATGAGAGCAGAGCCTCGTTCATCACAGATTATTCAACCGATGATTCAATCCTCTGGACTCATTAAATCCTTACTTTCTAATTTGCTGTTGTTATTTTGCTGCTTCAGAGTTTGTCAAGGGATTTATCCAAAATCTAATTTATAAAACGGGACAAGAAAAACCTGGAATAACCTGATTTAAATGTTTGTTTGTTAGACGATGATCAGATCTTCAGTCGGACACGTTGATAAAGCAGCTCAGTGAAAAGGTGCTGTACCTGTGTGTGAGCTCTCCATGGTGGTGTCAGAGCGACCAGTGGAGGAGGCGTCTGATTCCAACTGGGGGACGTAGAAGAGCTCCTCACTGCCGCGGGGTTTGTAAGGCAACAGGACAGGCACCGCTGCAGGAGAGGACACGTCGGACATTTAGAACATTTTCATGATCACATCTTAAGAGCACATGAACCCAAACGTCACAGATATTTCACAGGAAAACACAAAATTCAGTTTTCTTACTGGTATGATACATTAACTTTCTTAGTTTTTTTGCAAGGACTCAAAAAGTATGGATTGAGTAGTTTTGTTTCATTTAACTGTTTCCATTTTCACTATTTACTGTAAATTCACAGATTAAATATGAGTCTATTATGATCTACAGATTAATTTATAATAAAAAACAATCATTGGATGCAGGTGCCTCACTTTTAATCCCTGACTCCGCTGCCACAACTTGCTTCTACCCCTGGACTTAAAAAACAAATCCTCCAGATTGAACTTAATCCTCATTAAAGACGTGATTAAGAGATAAATGAAGGTTCCCATCTCCCACACGTCTCCTGCTACAGAGTAAATAAGAAGAAAAGTCCTTTACTCATAATTCTCTCACATTAAAACTTATTTTCAGAACAAACCTGCTGATTCGTGGGTTAAGGGTCTTTTGGAATCCTCAGGTCTGGGACCTGGTGTGAAGGCTTCTCTGGTTGTGGAGCTGATTCCTCTTCGAGGAACCACAGATTTAAACCGGGTGGAGGTGTCTGCTCGTTCAAGCCCCCGCTGTTCCCTCGGCTCTCCGGCCTCGTACCACTCTGGTGGACTGGACAGACCCACACCTTCGTCCGGGCTGCTGGCTGTGGATGGAGAGTGTCTGAGGAGAACAAATTCTCTACGTGGCATCTCTGTGGCTGCACCAGCTCGACTGGAGCTCAGAGCCGAGGCCGAGCTGGGATCAGCTGCTTTCGGGGACAGAGTGAGATGGACATGGGAGACGTGACCGGCCGTGGCAGGAGATTCAGAGGGAGATGAACCTGTGGTTCGTTCAGCTCCGTGGGCACCAGAGCTGTCCCAGGTGAATAAATCATCTCGCTGATCCTCTCTATTTAAAACCTGGAAGGGTGGAGGTGGGTTTTCAAACTGGCCTCCCACAGCTTCTTGCCTCGTCTGATTTCCTGACAGTAACTGAGAATCTAGGCTCTGCTTTCTGGTGTAGAGACGACTGCTCGGTTCGAACCCTGAGGTCAGCCCTCTGGTTGTCTGTTCTTCATTCTGAGTGGGTGGTCTGTTCACTTTAAGGCTTTCGTCTGCTGTCCAGAGCTCGCTCGGGTGGAGTGGCTCTGAGGCTGGGCTGATGGGAGGTGCAGGCGACGTGGAGGGAGAAGGGGAAGTGGAGCGCCTGCAGGTGGCGATGGAGATGGAGGTGAGGGCCCGAGGGTTTGTTCTGGGGAGGGTTACTCCTTCTCGAGCAGCAATCTTCTGAACTTGGGCTTCTAGAGTGTCTGGGCGATGAGGGTCTCTCAGCCGCACGCTGGGGTCAGACGGGTTCACTCTGAGGCCTTGTAGAGGCTGAGACAGCTGGTTGGAGGTGAACGTCTCTGCAGGCTGAGGTGGATCCTGTCTCCTCTGGAAACTGGATGCTGCACTGCTCTCTGTATCTGTACTCAACTGGCTCTGGAAGGAGAAAGAGAAAGAGTGTTTCAAACCATGAGACCAAACAATGTCCTCGTGTTCCTCATCCTGTGAATTAACTCATCCGTCACAAAGATTCACATCGAAACGTTTCAGCACTGCAACCAAACCTGGACTCTGAGATGCAAGGAGAAAGCAATGCAACCATCAAACCACACAGAGCAGAGTTCACAGCACTCTGTTTTATATAGAACACTTCAAACCACCAACATCAGTTACCTTAACTGTGAGACCTGTACCGTGCAGACGTTGACAGAGAGATAATGACATTAGAATATTAAAATACAAATGATAAGGTTTTAAAAATCAGGATTTAAAGTTGCTTTGTGCTCGAATGCTCAAACTAAACTAGAGGCTGCGTTTCACTTGTGTTCACTGTTTTACCTTCATGGGGAATTTTAACAGCAGCTCCTTCTTGATCTCTTCAATGCGTCTTCTATCTTCTATGTCCAACTCCAGAGGCTCACACTGCTGACCCGACACCTTCAGTTTGATCCACTCTGCAACACAAACACACTTTTATCCAGATGAACATTTGAAAACCGTCTAATCTTGTTTTCTGAGCTCGACATGTTTGTGTATGAGGACTGACCAAAGCACTCAGATAGAAGCAGTGTAGTTACACATTATTATCAGTGAATAAAATAAAAGTTGACCCTGAAAGGCTTAAATCAACAAAGGTTTAAGATAATGAAGAAAAACCATATGAGCAATTCCAATATCCTTGTGTCCTAGAAACTGTTAAACTGTCACTTCAGGCCCTGACGGCCTTTGAGGGGTCGTACCTCTGGCTTTGCTGTCCTCTTGATCAGTGATGCTGGGCGTACTGGACATCATGGTGGCCGGAGACTCACTCTGGAGTAACTGGGCCACTCTGACTGCCAGTGAGCTCTCGCTGCTCCCGTCGCTCATCCCTCCCTGATCTGTGTCCTCCGGAGGGGGGGGCGAGGAGCTGCTCTGTGCAGGACCTCCAGGCGCCGGCTCTTCTTCCACCTCGAGTGCAGCCGGCGTCTCTGTCGATGTAGAGATGAGCTGCTGTGGGTTCACAGCGGGTGGAGACTTGATGACTGGTGGTTGTGTTGGGGCTTTATTGTCGGGAGGTGCAGCACTGCAGCCTTCAGGCTCCGCCCGTCTGGCTGGTTTGGACAGAACAAGGGTTGAACCTGCGGCAGGTGCAGTAGTGAGAGATTGTGTGGAAGGATAATCAGGCTGCCAAGAGGAGGTCATGCTTTCTCGACCTAAAGAGCTTTGCCTTGGTTTTTCTGAGCTAAGCATGGAGTCAGACGAGGACCTGGCCCACAGCGAGGAGGAACGAGCTCTGGGGTCTTCACCCCCGGAGAACGAGGAGTCCTGGAGTTTACTGGTTTTCCTCCTGAAGGAGAGGAATAAGTCATCATCAGACAGCAGACGGGGCGCTGCAGGGGAGGCTGAGGAGGACCCAGCAGACACCACCTTATCCGACTGAGAGAGCAGTTTATTGATCTCCAACAAGGCCTTAGAGCTCACAAAAGAATCCTCTGCACTTTTACTACGACTCGTCTGCAAAGGAGACTCCACGTCTCTCTCCTCGCTCCTCGCCTGAGTTACCGATGAGAGGTCAGAGTCAAACCTGTCTCCTGGCAGGAAAGTATTCTGACTGCTGGTTAGAGTGTCGTCCTTCTGCTGCTGCTGGCTGAGATGCAATGTGGAGGAGTGGGAATCCTCCTCACGCTGGGAGGCTGGTGTCAGTCTGCGCTCAGTCTGAAGAGCTTCAGCATCAGATGGAGGAGATGCTCGCTTGGTCGGCTCTGGGATCGATACGGCCGGACCAAGACTGTCCATGCTGAACGGAATGGAAATACTAGAGTCCACTGACAGAATGCTAGACCTGGAAAACTCTCCTTTATAGGGACTGCCACCTGAAAATATAGGGTTTTAAAATTAGCCACATTGGTTCTGTATCGATTATCAAAAAGGACATTTGCGAAACAGTTAAAGACGATCTAGTATGGGGTGAAATATTACCTTCAGAGGGTTGGGTGCTCTTGGACGGGGTTCCGATCGATCCTTTAATTGTACAGAGATCAGTGGGAGAGAATTCAGGTTCTCTGATTGGCCCTCTGGGTGCAAAAGGATTTAATATTGTTGAGGGAGACTGGTCGATACCCAGGTTGTGTAGATACAACTGCAAGGGAAACAAAAAGTGGAAGTTTAGTTGATGATCTGCTGAAACGTGAATCAACAAAATAAGTGATCCAGTCCAAAACATAAGATAAATAAATCGTGCTTGTTTTAGAAGGTTTTCAGTTTTTTCAGTTACCGGAATTCGGTCTTCGATGTTGAATTCTCGAGGTCCGGGCAGAGGTGGTGTTGACGGCCGTTTAGAAGTCCAGTAGGGGGCATAATTATCCACCTCCAGGCTGGTGACAGAAGAAGCTCCGATAGAAGTTCCTTGTTTAACTCCACTGTTGTAACTATCTTGGGAACTTGAAAGTGTAAAATCTCGATCGACTGACACGTCGCTGAACTGACCGAGGTTCACGAGAGGAGAGGGCTGAGCTGAGGCACTCGGCTGATGAAGATGATGATGAACATCGTCCTGAGTCTCATTCTTTTCTTTCTGGGCCGACATGACGACTGTGCTAATAGAGGAGTGGGACTGCGACCGGCCAAAGGGGGGGCTGGAGGGTCCTACTGCAGACCCAGTGTTATCGTTGTCACTGGGGGCGCTGCCCACCGCCTCCCCTCTTCTCGGAGAGGAGGAGCCAGAAGGAGCTGCTGAGGATTTCTGTGTGACACTCTCGTTGAGAGCACTGGAAACAGGAGGCTGCTGTAAACTCCGCACCTGCTCACTGAGGATGCGATTCAGGGAATCGGACACTGCCTCGTAAGCTTTCTTTTTAGGAGAGACGCCAGAAAATCCCTGCAGTGCCAGACTGTCAAACAGTGACGTGTTGCCAGAGCTCTGATTCGTCCTCCAAGCGTCCACTTTCTGAATGTAGTTCAGACTTGGAAGAGACTGGACCTTTGCAGAGGTATGTTCCTCGTGGCACTGATCTGCTGAGTCTGGACGTTGGACGTCCGGCTCAGGAACAGCTGGCTGTGGAGAGATCCCAGTCCTCGATTGATACGAGCTTTCTTTATCAGATTCTATTGCAGACAGTTTCCCTAATGGAGCCTTGACACTGGATCTGGGTGGGGCATTGAAAACCCCTGGAGTGGACTGAGACTGTGGAAGGAAACCCAGGTAGGACCCGTCGACCCCTGTCTGGTTCCCTGAGGACCAGAGGTCTTGCTCTCTGTGCAGCCTTTCCACACCGGATGAAAACGGCGCGGTCCATGGCAGGTCACTCAGATATTTCCGGGTCACACTCGGCTTGCCAGTGGATGTCTCTGTAAGAATCTGAGCAGGTGGTGAAGCACTTTTCTGCTGTTGGTTTTTAGCTCCAGCTTCTCTGCTGCTGTGCCCCTCAGCCTCAGACAGCAGCTCCCTGTACAAAGCTTCACTGCTGTCGTCAGGTTGCGTGCTGCGGGAGCCCACGGTGATGTTACAGACCTCAGATGACAGCGTTTGTGACGGGTCAGGTTGCTGCGTCTGCTGCTGGGGCAGAGAAGCTTCACCAGGTGGACCTTCTCTTCTAGCCGAGCTTTGGTGAAATCCTGGTTTGGGAATTTTCGAGCTTTTAGACTCTTGGACAAAAGATGTAAAGCTCTTCACAGACATCTCAGAGGCAGAGGACACCGCACTACTACTGCTGCTCGGCATGCCAACCTCTTTCTGAAGGATGTCCAGAAGACGCTGGGCAGGGATGTCCTTACTCAGAAAGAAAGTGTCATCGTCTACAGCTGCGAGCTGGTTTTTAAAGTCCGTTAGTGTCTCAGAGTCCTTCTCTCTGCCACCGCCATCATCTCTAGATGCCTGCAGGTCAGACAGTCGGGAGGGAATCATTTCCTCTTGTCTGCTTTCGTCCCCTGGTGGCATACTGTGCTGGGACAGAGAGCAGCAGCTGCTCGTTCCTTCTTCAGAAAAGATGGTTGCCTGGGCCAAAGGGTGCTGGGACAGTGAGCCGCGCTCAGACGCCTGAGTGGTGCGATCCTGGGGCCGAAAGGGGAATCTCTCCGACGCCATGGACATGTCCGGGTACGCCCTTGAAAAAGTAAATGAAGTAATAAAAATGTAAAATTTCTCATCATCATAGAGAAAACTATGTCCACACAACCAGGACTTAACGTTTAATTGTTTGGGTTTTTTTTACCTTAAAGGAGCAAATTCATGATCACTTTGTTGGAATAAAGAATATTCAGCAAAGTTGCGTTCCACTCGAGAGTTTACAGGCAAGAGGAAAAGAGCTGGAGACAAGTTACTGTCCTGAAATTCTGAAGACACAGAAAATACTGACGTTATCCACAAAGTTAATGTTAACTGCCCCAAACTTCCCATTATAATGATACAATGCGATGAATTATTAAAAAGAAAATGTACAGAGATACTATAAAAGAATGTTACAGACACATCTACATAAACACACACCGCAAAGGATATTTCATTCTTTGAGTCACAACACAGATTTATAGTAATACATCAACTCTGCATCATCTAATTGTATTCAACGTATTATTTAAAGAGGAGGAGAGAGAGGGAAATACATTTTTTTTATTGAATGTACATACCAAGGTGCAAAGAGCGTCCACTGGGCTGGAGAGGCTCCCAATCATCTGTTTCCAGTGTGGGCTGCTTCCAGTCCTCTCCGGCTCCAGGAAGACTTCGAGGTCCCAGCTGATTCATGGAGGATTGTCCAACAGACCGACTCCCATCGTTATCCGCCGGCAGCTGAAGAGATGCCTCCTCTCTCTGTGAATCACCGAACAAAGCAAATCACTGTTACTGTCCGTGCCATTTCTCACAGCTGTGTCCCAGCAAACATGAGAAGACGGAGCCGTGTCCATGGAAGCTGAAAACAACAACTTGTGGTAACACAACTGTGTGATGCAGCCTGGATCCCGTCCTGCACATCCTCTACAACCTGCTGGTCAGGCAGCAGAGAACAGTCACTCCAGGACCAGCCTCCCTGTCACATTCTGTCACTTCATATCACGACTCTCATTAAACCAGACCACACTTAAATATTCATCACATCTACATTAATAATTCATCCGGTCTTATCTTGTACTCTTGTTTTCTTGCACTTTTCAAATTCACAGGACAACAAATCGCTTTAGTTTGTCCAGTTTGGGCAACTGTCAAAAAACAAACATGGCGGCCTCCGTAGAGAGGAACCGCTGCCGATGTAAATAAAACGTTTTTAAACATAAAGCGCAATTCAAGGATAAATAACAACACAATCCATAAAGTTTAGATGATTTCACACGAGTGAAAACTCCACTAGGATTATTTCACCTTCAGAAACTGATCCGTTTTAAGCTAAACCTTGGAAGTCAGCTCGGAAGCAACAGGTTAACTGGGAGTTAACTCGGGGACAAACCAGTTCACCTTTGCACTGGTTTTAACCAACAGAGTCTTTCGTCATGACCCACAACACAAACAAAGTGTGTTTAACCAAACAAGACGCTCGAGTTGAACAGACACATGTCGGCCATTAAGTTAGCTAACCTAGCAAAGCCGTTAGCAGCTAGCTAAGCTAACCGCTGACAGCCGCCAACGCTGAGAGAACCGTGAGCCGCACTTCCGGGAGAAGTTACACGAAGAACGAGTCAATAATCGGGTCACATTTCTTGACGACAACATTTGAGTTAGTCACACAAACAACCTCCGGAGGCTCCGCGTTCATGTTGTTGTTGTTGTTGTTGTTCCCAGTCCGCCACCGTGAGCGCGCTTCCTGCCGCTCGTAACCATGCAGGCGTCGCTAGGAAGAGAGCTCGCGCGAGGAAGGATTTGAAATTGAAGGACATCGGAGATCGTCTATTGAGCAGATGCCTCACTCCTCTGCAATAGAAAAGAGTGGCTGCATGAGTATTTCCAAGATCGATATAATGCAGTCCAGCGCACCAAGTGATCATAAGTTATTTAATAATATGAATATGAATAAGTAATTGATTATTGTTTATTTCGAATATGCAAATAAAAAAAGAGAAATGATACAAACAAGTGAAGAAATATACAGAACAAGTTTAATTTACAAACAGTGATGAGGAGAAACATATCAAACACTTAAAATTATTTAATCTACATATTCGAAGAGGAGTGAGAAGAAGTACAAATTTACTTCAGACATTCTATCTCTGACTTAATTCATTTATTTATTCTCAACATTTTGACATTATTCTTGAAATAAAGACGGGAAAGAAAACTTTTTCTCCTTTGATTATTATAATTGTTTTATATTATGGCTGATCCTAACACTCCTGTGTATCAAGTTCAAAACTCTCCAGTATTTCCTTCACATTATGAAAAAAACATTCTGAAATAAAACAAAATAATATTCCTATTATAATATAGCAACCCTATTATAATATACATAATCCTATTATGACAGAATAATATAATATGTAAATAAAATAATCCAGTTTCTTCAGTTAATGACTCATATCACATTCTCTGCATTCAAACCCCGCCTCTTTACTGTGACTGACAGGCGGAGACATCCAATCGGAGCCCCTGAAGCAGAACGAAGCCTGCTCATTGGTTGTCGCTTCTCGGAGGGGCGGGTTTAACAACCTGTTTATTTGGGTTTAAAGTCAACGCGAAAAAGCAGAGGGGAAGTGACCGGTGAAAGTAACAGCCTGCTAACAAGCTAATTTAACGTTAAACTCAGAAACAGCGTCATGGCGGAACGGAAGGACCAAAGTAAAGGTATGAGTGCCTGTAGTTGTGTTAGCTTGTTAGCTTAGCGTTGAGTTTCTATTCCTGCGAACTGCCCCAGCCCAAGCAATACCAGTTATCTTACCAGTTAGCTTACCAGTTGGCTTACCTGTTGGCTTACCAGTTAGCTAGCTAGCTGGCGTTGTGACTTTACTGTTATGACACGTCTTTAATTGGCTCCTGTTGTCTTCCTGTCAGGTGCCGCTCACGCGTCCACAGACGATGTAAAAGCCTCAATGCTACAGGTGAGTGGGATTCACACGGGTTGTGTGTTTACTGGGAAGTGAGGAACACGAACTGGTCTTTCTGGTTTGCTGTCTCCTGCTGGTAACACGTCGTCAGGTCCACTTTCCACAACACAATTATCATGTTGTTGTTGTTGTTGTTGATTAACGTGTTAGGAATGTTTTCTCCTGATCATTTATAGAATAGAATGAAAATGTCAGCCCTGTGTTGTGGCCTGAGTTAACACACCCAAACGTCTGTTACTGGTTCCTTCCTCTGTTTTCTTCTAAATGAAGTTGGAATAGTTTTTGTTGTTGTTAGATTGATGATTCATTTTCTTTCATGCAAGGAATTTACTTTTTATTTTATTTTGTTATTGCATCGACGTCAACTTCCTTCTTCTCTACCTGACATTCAACTGTTTTACATAGTTGACAGACACCTGTTTTAAATCTCTCCATCAACTTCCCTGTATGTTAAGTCAGCCTGTCCAGGTCGCCTTCATGTTGTGGTAAAAAACCTCTGAACCATCACACACAATGGTTTTACCTTGTTGTGTCTCCAGTGCGCCGTGAATATAAAACTCCTCTGAATCAACCCCCGGGTTTGGACATGAAGGAATTTCTCTTCTTCCACATTATCAACAATTTGTTTCAGCCACGACTTTTGAATTGTGCATTTCAAGTGACTGATAATTCTCTTCTGTTCTAATTCCTTTTCAGGAAGCCATGGCAGATTTTTTAAAGTCCAAGATGGTGCGCATACAAGGAGCCGATCACTTCATGCAAATCCTATCCACCGGCGTCTTCAGTAAGGCTTCTTCTGAACTGACTCTCAAAGATAATACCTTTAACCAGGGCTGGGTGGTGCACTGGTGACGTGGTTTTCAATGTGCACTGGGACCTGGATTGTGCAATACTTTAATCACCAGGATTTATCAATAGGCTAATAAAGAAGTAAAGACACGTCCAAAGTTCACTGAGACAGTGCAGTTGTAGTAAATGATGCAGAAATCGAATATAGATCCTGTTTATTACTCATCACCATTAGTACTTTGATTGTATTATTGTTCACACTGTTACGTTCAATGATAAAAATGTGTTTCATGGTTCATATGCTGTATTTTTTTAATTTTTAGATGAAACTAAGCCCTTCTTCCCCGAAGAAGACCTCTCATATTCAGACATCAGCGATTATGATGATGATGATGAAGATGATTATTTTAAGAAACAGAAAGCTGCTCACCAGCCTAAAGAGCCTCATTCACAAACAGCAAAAAGCACTGATAAGGTAAAGCATTTCTCTTTCATCTTCATGCCTCTGCAGCGGTGACAGCTGTAGCTGGAGGCTTTTGGTGCTTTTATACTCTTTACAGATTTAAGAAGTTTAAACAGTAGTTTATTTATCTATATATTTATTTAAGACATTGTATTCAGGTGAATTTGTTGGTAAAAGACTTGACACGTTTTTGTTTTCCCCCCCAAGAAGGATGATAAAGATGAGATGAAAGCAGAAGAAGAGCAATCCAAGGAGAAAAGGCAGAAGAACAAGCGTAAAAAGATGGTGAGTGTTCACGTGATTCAGATTCATGCTGTTGTTTTTTCTTCGGCAATGTCTCACTACAGATTTCATTCTTTCTGCTCCAGCGTCGAAAGGAAAAGAAACAATCAGAAAAGGAGAATACAGGCATTTTACCAGTAAGTCTTCTGTTAGTAATATTGCTAAAATGTCTAAATGTTCAGAACTCTAATCCAGACTGCGGAGCTGTTTCATGGCTGCTCTGATTTCATTTCAGGAGGAAGAACCAGGCAAGTCTGACTCCTCTGAAATTCAGGAAGAAAATCCTTCTACTAACAATAATACAGAAGCAAATAAATCCCCAGAACGTGTTAAAACTCTAAATGAAACCGAAGCTGCCGGAGATGAGAAAAGGAGCGTCGTTAATAATAGAGAAGAAAATCTTGCTACAATTAATAAGAACGAAGAAGTAGACCAGGAGGAGGAAAAGGTTTGTGACAAATGTACTTTTTTCTCTGTGTTGTGTGAGGTCACTCTACAAATGAGGATCCTTAAACAACAACCTCGTCTTGTCGCCCACAGGAGTTGGATTCCAATAAGTCGTATGCTGTTAAATCGATGCCCGAGGAGACATGTAACCAGAAGCCTTCACAGGAAATACAGGAAAACCAATTAGTGGAAGTTCTGCAGCCCGAGAAGGAGGGGCCTAAAGTTGAGGAGGAGGATCCTAAAGTTGTGGAGGAGAAGCCTAAAGTTGTGGAGGAGGAGCCTAAAGTTGTGGAAGATCCTGAAGTTCAAAAGGAAAGGAGACTTAAGCCCAATGAAGAGGTGGGAGCAATGAAAACATACATTTTTATGTTTTTGTATAATGTTTTCAAAATAAGAGGCTGAAATTGTAATTGGATGTTTTACTTTGACTTTTTTTTAGCAATTACAAAAAGAGAACGTGCAACAGAAAACCACGCCTACAGCTGCAGAGGAGTATGCAAACATAAGCAGAGATCTGGCTGGTGAGTTATATTTTCCTTCCTGACACTTTGCTGTTAAACAAACACGTGAAAGCACCGAACTCACCAGGTGGCGACCGTCCTTCCAGGTAAAGGGAATCGTTTGGCGGCTTCCGGAATGTTTGAGCATGCGATTGAATGCTTTACTGACGCCATTAAATTCAACCCACGGGAATATAGGTGAGAACAGGGAAATAAATTCAGTGCAGCTTGTATTACAGCACCCACAAGCAGCGTCTACTAATCATTTATCATGTTTCAGGTTGTTTGGAAATCGGTCCCTCTGCTATGAAAGAATGCAGCACTTTGAAAATGCTCTGCGAGATGCTGATCTGTCGCTCAGCATGGAACCAAACTGGATAAAAGGTTTATTCCGGAAGGGGAAAGCTCTGTGTGGGCTCAAGGTGAATCCCTGCTCCTGTAACACTCGTTGTTCTATCTGTGCTTTTAGATCCAGATGCTCAGAACACTCGTAATGTCGTCTTTTCATTCACAGATTCAACACCTGTAGCATTAGCAGCTTCACTTGCAATGTGTGTTTTTTAAAGTCCTCCTTGCTTTTAATGTCCTGTGCAGAGATACTACGAGGCCTCGCTGGTCTATGAGGAGGTTCTGCAGCTGGACCGATCCAGTGCTGAAGCCAAGCAAGAGTTAAAACGAGCACAGACGCTGCACCTCATGGTAGGAAAACTTATTATGTGCTTCGGAAAAGTCTGACTTTGACAAGAAGTTTGTAGATTTGTGTTGGAGCTGAAAACCTGGAATGCTTGGATGAAAGCTTTCCAGCTTTAGCACTGAGTTTTTAAACAGAGTGCTGTTCGAGCAGTTTTTTAAAATTTTTTTTAAGTTTCCTCTGTTAAGTTAAATTGAACTCACTAGTTGGATTTCCGCATGTCTTCCTCTAGATCTTTGTTGTAGCTTTAATGCGTCTGTGCACGCAGCGTCTTAGTTCTGTATCAGAAATAATCAAATATATGGGATATTGATATATTTTCAATGTTTCGGCTTCACTGAAAACCCATTTGCTCAAATTGGCTTTTTGTCACCTTGTGCGTTATAATATTTAAGTCCATGGTTTTTTTACTGTCTTTCTGTTGCATGTATATTAGTGAATCACTTCTTTTGTGTGAGGCTGTAGCCCTGACGTCTGCCTGCTGGTGTCGTGTCAGTGTGAGAGTTTGTCTTTGCACTTTCTCTTCAGGAAATGGGCTTCGGCTGGGCAAAGTGCAACGAGGCCCTGAAACACCACGCCACGCTGCAGGAAGCTACTGAAGCTCTGTTTGCTGCACACGATGCTTCCCAAGGTAAATGTCACGTGTTTCCAAAAGATGAAATCCGTGAAGACAACTTGACGATGTCCTGTAGCTTGAGCGGTTCGACTGTTGGCTCTCTTCAGGTGCCGGTGCCAGCCGGGACGATGCAGACGAACGCGTGCTGCAGGCAGAAGATGGAAAGGAGTCTAAAGCCGTCCCCTCAGCCAGTCCTTCTCGAGCGCAGCCGGTCAAAGTGCCTCTGACTTCTTCTCCGCTGCAGAGCAGATCCCAGTCTCACTCGCCGACTCCTCGTCCGAGGAATTCTGTGAAACCGTAAGTTCAGTGTTTGTAGAAACATCTGAACTGAATTTGAAAGAACCAGATGTAGACGTGCACTGATCACATTTCTGAGTAAAGGGTGATTTGCCTGTTTGTTCCCACTGTGCAGTATAATTTACTTTTTTTTTTTTTTTTTTCTTTTGTATCTCTTCTGTTCTGCACAAAGGCAGCTCTACTCCATCTGGGTCGGCGCCTTGGCTCCGACCGTCACCTACGCTTCACTTCATGAGCTCTTCAGCAGGTGAGGTTCCACAGTCTGTGCTTCCTCACGCCTCTCGACAGGCTTCTGTTCAAACTCTTGTGAATTTGATTGAGATTCAGTCAAATATTTGAGGTTAAACAAAGAACATTTCAATCCACTACTGTTATGTGATTATAATGAGCTTGACGGCACCAATTGTTCAGTCAAGTGCCGTAGAACCACTGTAGAAGAAGAACCTCACAGTCTCTACTAAATCATATATATTTCAGCTTAAGTGTCCTCGACTGATTTACTCACAACTCTCCATTTCGTCTTCCTCAGAGTTGGAGTGATCTACAGCATCAAGATAATGCTGGAACACGAATGTGCCTTTGTGAACTACACCAGACTGGAAGACTGTGAAAGAGCCATCCAGTGTTTTGATGTATGTCCCTGTTTTTTTTTAAGGACTGTTTTAAACATCAGCAAATTACAGGATTCGGCCTCTGATGAACACTCAGCAGGACGAAGATGAGAGTGAACGTTCATTAATTCTCCAGCCATCAGAATAACAGGAACATTTCCCCTCACAAGTCACTTTAAACACTAAACTGGTTTTGGAAAGAAGTTGTTGGATAAGCTTTGTTATGAAAAATGTAATGGCTGGAGTGATGAATCTTGAAATAACCAGCAACCCCTAGTTTAACAGTTGCTCTTTTACACAGAAGACATAATGCAAGTAGTTAAATAGTGAAGAAGAGTTGTTCGTATAAAGGCCACAAAGAGTTTCACTTTGCTGAATTAAAGAGCCGTTAAAATGTGAAACTGTCTGTCTCCTCTTCAGGGGATGGTGTTGGAAGGGATCGTGCTCCATGTGCGATATTCCGTCAAAGGCCAAAGCGGGTAAGAGAACAATCCTACATCATATTGATTAGTTCCACTGTGTTGCTTTTTACTCCTTATGAAAAAATTAAGCCGTCCAGTGACGAGTTGTTTTTCTCGCAGTTGCAGTCTGGGTAAGAAGGAGTGCTTCTTCTGGAGGACCACCGGCTGCACGAGGCAGGACTGTACCTTCAAACACGTCCCTGAGCACAAGAAGATCGACAGTAAGAAATTCACCAGTCGACTGGGATTCAACAACATGTAGGAAATCAAACATGACTCTGGAGGTCTGACTCTGGGGGTGGGGGGGGCCACTGTTCTGGTTTTAGATGTGGCTCTTGTGACAATCAGCTGCAGGAAAAGAGAATGTGTTTGGATTTTAATATTTTCACTGTATGTGCCTTTTTACTTCAACACACCTCAAGCTATGGGCATTCCTTTGAAATTTTATCAGGGATGATTTGTGCTCTTATCTGTTCTAAGATTCTGTTCAATCACTCAATCTTTTCTTAATTGCATTTCTTAATGTTAAACTTGAGATATAAGATATTTTTCTGTGGACTGTTAGTCACCACTAGGTGGCAGCATCACTGTTATCCCTCAACAAACTGTGCTGCTTTCCTTTTAAAGGCTGTGATTGAGAAGTTTTGCTTTGGCCCAGTTGAGGAGCCGTGTTTAGTTTTGAATCTGTTCAGTAACCTGCAGGGACACTGTTTGTTTGATGTGTTCTATGGGTCAGTTAAGTCGTTATGTCGATTATCTATAAACTTTGAAATGCTCAGACTTGTGGGTGAATCTGTTCAGGGTGGGAAGACAAAGCCTCAACAACAAGTGTGTTAATGTCCAATCTTACAAGACCAAACACTAATAATTATATAAAGTCGGTTTCAAGGCTAAAGACAGATTCTGAATCTTTCAGTCCTCATCGTGCAAATCTTCCTAATCTGGGACGTCACCACGAGGTCAGAGGAAGCCTGACTGGAGAATGAGAACGTTTTTCATTGTCCTACCCACAATGCATTACCAGAACAATCCCGGCAGCAGCTGAGTATCCTGTTGCAGTGTCTTTCTGTCAGGAGACCTTCACAGTTATGAAGATTTCATTCACACAAGCTTCTCCTGAGCCTCACACTCCTCGGCCTCCCTGACTCGGCCTCCAGGCTGTTCACTGTAGACCCGCCTCAGCCCGGCAGGTTTGTTATTCCACTCGGAGCAGATCAGGATCACTCCTATGACTCCGGTTATGCAACGTCTGGAGTGTGAATTACAAAAATCTTCCCAAAGAGTTGAATAATCGCCTGAAAGGGAGTTTGCTCTGGAGGGAACAGGTTTTGGCGTTTAGCTGTGAAAAGTGCTCGGTCTGGACCTTCAGGGCCGAGCAGCTGGACTCGTGGGCAGTAATTGGCCGATGGTGGCATACCTCACCAAGCCCTTTTGATCTGTGTGGGATCTGAGAGCATGAAAGGCCTGTAACACTAATAACATGAACTCTGCCTGAACCCGCAGGCAGCACTGGGACATGTGCTTGATATATCACCAACTTGCAAAAAGGGCCTTTTATTTAATCTGATTGGTCGGCCCGGCTCTGCCCCACTAGAAGCCTGTTCAAATGCAGATAAAGACTGATAAGAGCTCAGTGTTCACAGACCGGCAGGAACCAACGTCCCGCCGCTCTGTGCTCCAATCCCTGACTTAACCAAAGCAAACACCAGGAAGATTAAACGTGTCTTGTAAAACGGGGGCCGCCTGGTCTGAAGAGCTTTTAACGGATTTCTCTCCCCCTGAAGGAAACAGAGAAACACACCGGGACAGAAATGAACCAGCTGACACGGCAGGTTGCTCTCCCACTCTTTGCTTTTTGATATATGGCCATGCAGCAAAAAAATCCTCCACACACTTCCCCCCCCCCCCCCCCCCCTCAAGAGAAGTTTTTCAGCCGGGGTAATTGAATGCATCTCTGTGAGCGCGGGGACACGTAATCTCATTTTTATTCTAATTTCTGTGGTTCCTCGGCGCTGGTAAATAAACTGTTGATGTGACGAGAGGCAGAAGCTGAGTCACGCTGGGTGTCAACAGTCTGATTCTCTCAGGAAGCCAAAATAACAGCTCCTCTGCAGCTGCTGGGCTCCACATGTCTTCACTCCAACCCCAGAACGTCCCCAGCAGGGCTGCTGCTTGTCCTCTTTTAAAGGAGGGACACTTCACACTGGACACACCACAGTTTTATTCAGCCACAAACTCTTGGAGGGACATTGTCCTTGCATTTTAAAATCTTTTCAGCCAAAGTCTGAGTAGTTTTTTAATGTGAACTGATTAGTCTGAGCTTTTCCTCTGATTTAAAACTTAAAATGGTCCAAATCTTTTATTTCTTTGCAACAATGTGCAATTTTTTTTTAATCAGATTCTGGTGACAGAACAGTTATTGTTGGTCTTGAAGACCGTTTGCTGGATTTCTGAATATTCCTATTTCAAATACTTGCTTAAGGTTGTTTTGTTTTATCATAAATGTAAGAAATACTTGACTAAACTTCAGGAGATTAAAGACTTTAACTTGGAGTTGGCCTCTGTGTGTTTACACCAAAGTGATTTCTAAACAAATATGATGAGTCACTTATCTCATCAGAGATTTCCTCACTGTCAACAGTTTCACCAGAAGTGTCTCAAAAAACACCAATAATAAAAAGTGACCCCACAACGTGCTTCATTCAAAGTGTAGATGTATCATTGTGGATCACACCTTTTGTGTTGTGTCGTGATGAGGTTACAGTGAGATAAACACAATGTTGTGATGGAAGGACTCACACAATAGAGGAGGCATCTGCTTCAGTGTCGGCCCGACTCTGCTGGATCCCTTTGTTGCACTGTGTGATGAATACAGTAATTGTCACAATGAGAAATTGACCTTCCCTTTTAATCCAGACAGACGCCCCCTTAACAAGTTAGAAAAGCACAAACCCAATTAAGGAATTGATTGCTTGCTTCTATTCTCCTCATCTGCATCAGGGTCATATAGGGAAGATAAATGGACGTCTCGTCTTTTGTCCACACTGTCGTCCCTGCTGCTGGAGACTCTGAGCCGAGCAGGACCAACGTCTTTATTCTCCCGCTTCACAAACTCCGGTCGTCTGCTGTTAAACAGAGGATGAGAAATGTGTCACTCCTTCATCCTGCTGTTCAAACACAGGTCTTTATGTTAATTGAATTGTTTAATGGATCATTCAAATGACCGTTCAACAACTGTTCATATATTTCGTTCCAACCACGAGCTTCACAAAAAGGAAATGAAGCAAACGAGGGAAATAACAAAAGTAAAAACATTTTACTGGGAATCAAACGTTTGAGAAAATGTCCGGAGCAGCTGACGTGGAGATTCTCATTCTCACATGAAGCTCCTTCTCAAAGATTCATATCCGCAGTTTGTCTGAAAGCAGTTTGTCATAATAAATCACGTCAACACAATTATTACATTATTGTTGCAAGTCTCTCTCAACAAAGTGTTGTACAAAAGAGGAAATAAACCACATGAGGGAATTTAAATGAAAATAAGACAAAGAAACACGAGCAGAGAAAATTAAAAGCAGGTAAAGATGAGAACAGATTAAAAGAAGGGAAATATAGATTAATATTAAACTTTAAAAAAAGGAAAAACGTCTGAGAAGAAGTACAAAAAACTACAACACATGTTTTAAATTGTAGTCCGCTGTAATATAAAGGTTGTTTCTCTATTAGTGTGTACACGATGTATACGTGATGTACCTCCCTGTGTGTCTTCTAAGTGGAACACATTATTCCCGGTGCAGGTTTTCATGTGTTCCTGTTCTCACGCAGACGGTCGGGCGACGGGGAGGATAATGGCTCCGACTCCCTTTTGTTCTCCTCCCTGATGAATGGCACCTTAAAGGTCGACTCGCACATCTCCTCCTCATCTCCTCCTCATCTCCCCTGGACGTACACAGACTCAGCGTTGTCACTTTGTTTTGCTCGTGATCGATTGAGAAGTTTCCTGCGTGTGAGCTCGGTGTCATTAACGTGATTAGAGGCTTGTAAACAAAACCAAAAAGAAACAGACCTTTGGGCTTTTGGGAGGCAGCGCTGCACAGAACGTGATGCACAGCTGGACACGTCTCAACCTGCGTTGCCTCCATGTGCTTACATGAGGGGGGTGGGGGGGGGGGGCACATATGTGGGCTGTGAGTGCTGTAAACATTCAAACCTCCCGTGTGCTTTGTATTTCATCTCACCATCGACCCACACGTCCTGAGGTAGCGTGTGTAAGGGCATGAAAAATGTTGCGGCCTGTAAATCCTCTCATTGTTGCCTCAAGCAGTTTGACTTCCAATAATTGACGGCAGTTTCCTCATACATCACCGGGCCTCGTTCCTGCAGATCCCCTGGTGCTGCGACCCGCTGGGGCCTCGTTCACACGCCGTCCACCGGGCTTTCCTCACCCTCGTTTCTCCACAACCGTAAATTAACCTCCACAACCAAATAATGTCGCCATTAATCTGCAGGTTATCCCCTCGGACAGTGATTTATAACAGGAGACACTTGTAATAAAACTCTTGGCCTCCAGGCAAACCTCACCACCCTGTGCACTTCCTGTACGAGTGAAACCTGCTTCCGTGGATGCAGATAGAGCTGAGTGGCGTGTCGGCTGCGTTAGTCGTCCATTAGAAAGCACTGGTGCTTATGAGCATGTGACCCATCGGTGATTCACTGCAGGTCTTTGTCCTTCAGTCCTTCAGAGGCATCAACCTCGTCAAGTTTATCTTCATTACTTAACCAGGTTTACAGCACGTTGAGCTTTATTGAGCAAACAAGGCGGTTTGAGGTGCAGTGTTTAAGAAGCACTGAGGAGGCTGTTTGTCTCCTCTGGACGTAGAGCAACCAGGATGTCTGGGACAATTTAAGACTTCCTCCTGCTCGCCCCCTGTTTGAAAAGGCTGCAGAGGATCCATCAGTTCCTCACGTTGTAATGAAGCTCCCCTGGGGCGGGGGGGGGGCCCGGGCGCTCCGTGTGAAGACGCCTTGGTGCCCGAGCGATTCATTACCTCTGAAATGTGAGCTTTTGTTCCGTTTTCAGCGGAGCCCCATTAATCTCGGGCTGCCTCCTGGCACGCAGGCCAGGTACTGCCGAGGTAATTACAGTTAATCATCATTCAGCCGAGCACATGGACTGCAGGGGCTCCTCTGTGGTTTCTGTGCAGGGGCAAATCTACTGTTTACCCCCCTCCCCCCCACCCCCCACACCCCTCAACTCCAACTGTAACTCTGCGTCTCAGTTGCACCAAAAAAACCTCATTTCTTTCCTTCTGCAGTTTTGGTGATCGTGTCCTGCAGGTTTTTTTTATTGCCCCAGTCGTGCACAAACATCCCAGTTCAGTCTCCCAGTTCCCCCTGGTTTAAAAACAGACCCTCGCCATCGCAGCTGTCACTGGATCCCACTGGACACCTGACGATTCTGATTGTGATTAATGCACAGATTAGGAGACGGATGATTTCCAGGAGCAACAAGCAGAAAGGCTCCATCTGCATCTGGGCGTCCTGCAGCAGAGGAGCTCGCAGACGGATATCTTCATTACCCAGGGTTCCTGCTCGGGGGGGGGGGGGGGGGGGGGACACGGAGCAGCAACTGTTAACGTTTGGAGCCGAAGAAGTTCAATGTGCTTAATCAGAAAATAATGAACAGGCAACCATTTAAATATTTGATGATGATCATTTACAGACCGTGTGTGGCTGTGGAGGTGCAGGATTGGTTTGTTATGATCCAGACTGAAATACATTCAAACATTCGTGATCCTCAGATGATGAATCCTCCCGACTTTGATAATCCTCCGACTTTTCCCTTAGCGCCACCATCAGGTTCTGAATGACACCTTTATTTTGAAAGTAAAATGTTGATGCTAATAACGACAGAAGCCTTAATTTGATTTATTTACGTAAAAAGAAACAACCGGTTTCCTGAGGGCGTATTTTTCCTTTTGAACGATCTCTATCTTGAAAACATACAAGTTAGATTTTCGAGTCACTCACCAGATAAAAGAAAATCCTCTGCAGCGTCTGAGGAAACTGTGAAGCCAGCGGCTCTCGGGGTCATTGATTAACATTTTAGATAAGAGCAAAGAAAAGAATCGATGAGCTCTGTTCTATTATAGAAAACCTCCCCTGAGCGCTTTGTGGCTCTTAATGTGAAAGCAGATAAACCCAGCGGCAAATGAGAAGGTTGGAGTCCGACCTCTTTCAAGGAGAACAAAAGCAAACTCAAACAAGGCCGCGCTGCTGTTTGCTCTGCTGCCATCACAGGGACGGCCGGTTCTCTGATGTCACCCAATGGGTTTTCTATGGACGTTAATCTTCCGGTAAAGATACAGACTAAAGATACAGAAAATCAGTTTGTCTTTCACATGTGAAGAACACAGCTGGAGATTGTGTTCACAACAATCTGGAATATGTCTCGGAACGTTTAGCCGAATATAGCGGCGCATGAATAGAGCAGCAGGAGACGTTTAACTTGTCCCTCATCGCCCAGAACCCTCGAATCTCTGAGTCTTTACAATTTGACGTCTCTCTGTTTTTATTCCTTCAGTTTCGTGTGTGTGTCATTTAAAAAAATAAAGCTAGATGATTGATTATCCACGTTCTGCTCTGGTAGCCGATACTTCCTTTCTTACATTTTCTGCCCGTCCAGCAGCACCAGTGTT